>NW_020230714.1:0-283662 GCF_003227715.2 Harpegnathos saltator
AGATTCGCAATGATTATAGAGTTATTAATGACAGAAATCTGAGGAATAGTGCGCGCCGACATATATGATTGGAGAAGCGTTACAGCCGCTCAGGGCAGCGATCATGAATCTTTTCCTAGCGTAAACTAATGAAAAGTGAAAACTTCTGTGAATCAGTGAAAAATGAAAAATTTTATATGAATTTGTGAAAATCGAAACATTTCACACGACAATTGAGTCGTTCAACATGCAGTTTGCGTTCTGGATAATTCTTAATGAATACCAAAGAAATCAAAAATAATAATGTCCGTGCAGTCCGAAGGATATTACGTGATACGCAAAATCCGTTTGATATAATATCCAAAAAAAATGTTTCAAAATATGTATATACATATCGGAAGATATCAAAGACTATTAATACAGAAAATAGGCCGAATATGCATATATATGTCTCTTAGGATTGCGAGACGTGAAAAAATTTAGAATAATTTTTATTTTATAAATATATACACACGTTGGCATTCCTTAAGTTAATAATTCGAAGTTGAAATAACACTAAAATTGCAATCGGAAACATATGTACAGAGTGTTTCACAAATTCCTCGCTCCTAGGAATTCACGAAGACATAGAACGGATTAAGATAAATATAAAATTCTCATATCATTTTGCGATGTGCGCAACAACCGAGCTATTAATTACAGAAATGTAATGGATGAGTACGCGCCGAGATGGTATCGAAAAAGCAACGAAGCTGCTCGAGCCAAGAGAGGCCCACATGATCTAACGACAGCGTGCAAGAAGAAGAAGAAGAAGAAGAAGGACAAGCCGCCGGCGAAGTAAAACACAAGTAAGCTGGTGAGGCACTCGGGCGAAAGAATGGGGCTAGGCGACAGAACGACGGCTGACGAAAAATATAATCTAATCGAAAATTTCAAGGTAGCACTTGCTAAATATTCCCGTTATGTCGTCGTTGCAAATTCGAGTGTGTTATTTTCACGAAGAAATTAGTCGGGGGACGTTCGCAGCCGCGGTGGAATTTAACGTTCGCGTTCGCAAGGGCCTAACATTCTACTCGCGAAGGGACGTCATCGCCCCTCTTTTCACAATGGTGTCGGGTGTTTAACTCCTTTCTTCCTTATTTTCCACGACAACGATACTGCGACGGGGCCCTAACGAGGCAAGTTCGCTTATAACTAGCGTTTATCTCAAGAGTTCTTCTCGGGAACATTCCGCGCAAAGGGTTAGTCCGCGATAGAAAGTTTCCTGCGACCAGAGGCCGCTGTGGTTCAAAGTTAAATTGTAGCAACAGTATTGTTATCGGGCAGCCTTGAGACGGGCTGCTGGCATCCGTCCGTGACGTCTGCCGTGCGCCTTTGCGATTACCGGTAAGTTTTCTCGATTGCTCGCGCGATTTCAAGTGGCCATAATATATGGCGAGAATACATGGCAATATAAGACAATAATATATGGCAATAATATACGGCAACAATATATGGCAACAATATATGGCAACAATATATGGCAACAATATATGGCAATAATATATGGCCATAACATATGGCAATAATTTATGGAATATATTTTTCGTTCGACAAAAGTCAATGCAAATTTGCGGCATGCACAATGTAATAATAAAAGAGCTCTCTGCGAGCATTGAGTCAAACGCTCACCGATGATGATATTGATGATGCCCCATTGCATCCAACCAGATCCACCAATGTCCGTCCATGTCCGCTGCCGCTCTCCATGTCGTGCAGCATTTATCTTGCAGGCAGCGCGTCCCACGTTGATTGCTACACTTTCGCTACATTTCCGCGACGCGGTCGATATTTGTATTAGAGCGGCGATATTTGCGTCAATTAACGAACGTTTTACGTCGTTATCGGTGGAAACTTTTTGCGCGTTGCAAAACGGACTCTATAAACTCGATCGGCGAGGAGCAAGAACCATGTGAAAATTTATCGACTCGTCTAACGGATTTTTACGGCGCTTTTCGCGATCGCGTCTGAAAAGTCGCGAAAATGTGGGAGTATCGATATCTACGAAATATTCGCGACACGAATGCACGCGAGTAAAGATTAGACAATCAGAAACTGGTCGCCCTGAGGGAGCGCAAAGATAGAGGAGCGGGGCAAAGTTTTCACGCATCGTCCGCATTCACGCATAGCTCCGTCACGACGAAGTTTACTTCGTTCGCGATATTTTGGCGAAATGAGAATTTAAGCTTTCTTTGTTAGCAGCGCGGGTAAAAACGCGTATTTTGATAACCGCGGCCGCGATATTCAAAGGCACGCGAGCGAGGATACCTCAAGCTCGGCGTGCACTGGCGCAATTTCTGAGCGCATTATACGCTACTCGAGACAATAGGGATCGTAATGAATGGACAATATTGCCAAATAATTCTACAGCCTGTTTTGGAAATAAAAGGAAAAGTAGCCAACGGTATCGGCATTTATGCGTATGAATATATTTTACATGGACAATTGAATATTGTCAAATAATTGTCATTAAATAATTCTGCGGCCCGTTTGAAAAATGAAAATAAAGCAGCTAATGACCGTATCGCGTTTGTAAATATGAATATCTCTTATTCAGATGACCGAACATCAAAAGAGAATCATTCGGTATTTAAAATCTCGTATGTAATGCAGGCTATTGATTAAGTAATCCCCTGATTGTTTCGAGTAATGTATTTTATTCAACGTCACAAACACACACATGCAAGAATCTATTTGCAATTCGCATTGACTCGAACGATATTTTTAGTCCCACATCCGTCATGCAGAATATTGTTTCTCTTTTCATTTTGACTCACCGAAACGACTTGCAGTCAGAGCCGGCCACGTTCCGCTTCAACTCTGTAACAAAAAATTCACATTCTCTCATCAGATTTGTACCAACGAGTGCGGGCGAGTAAAAGAGTAGTTTACCCTCCGCGATCGTAATTCAAGTCGAGCCGGAAATTATATCCCAGCTCTAGATCGCCAAGGGTCAAACGGAAGACTATAGTAAACTTGTAAACTTACCTTCAAGCCGACTCTGCTTGGCCCGAACCGGATCCTCCGGTGCGGCATCCGCGTCTGCCAGAATGCTGTTGCTTTCCGCAACAACTGAAACAGAAAAGTAGTTTTCCCAGTTAATAATCTGCGGTAGAGAGAAAATATCTTTGGTCGAGACGAATCGAAAATACGGAAATATTTTGATATGGGATTTTTATCTTTACATTTTTGTTCCAACATTGAAAATTTAAATGAGACTTGAAGCTTTCAAGAGAGCTGAGATGAGGAACAAGTTGCAAAAGCAAAGATCGTAAAGGGTTGAACACAGATGTGTAGGAAACTTGTAAACTTTACCTTCCGACCGACTCTGCTTGGCCCGAACCGGGTCCTCCGGTACGGCATCCGCATCTACCGGATTGTTGCTTTCTACAACAACTGAAACAGAAAAGTAGTTTTCCCAGTTAATAATCTGCGGTAGAGAGAAAATATCTTTGGTCGAGACGAATCGAAAATACGGAAATATTTTGATACGGAATTTTTATCTTTACATTTTTGTTCCAACATTGAAAATTTAAATGAGACTTGAAGCTTTCAAGAGAGCTGAGATGAGGAACAAGTTGCAAAAGCAAAGATCGTAAAGGGTTGAACACAGATGTGTAGGAAACTTGTAAACTTTACCTTCCGACCGACTCTGCTTGGCCCGAACCGGGTCCTCCGGTACGGCATCCGCATCTGCCGGATTGTTGCTTTCTACAACAACTGAAACAGAAAAGTAGTTTTCCCAGTTAATAATCTGCGGTAGAGAGAAAATATCTTTGGTCGAGACGAATCGAAAATACGGAAATATTTTGATATGGGATTTTTATCTTTACATTTTTGTTCCAACATTGAAAATTTAAATGAGACTTGAAGCTTTCAAGAGAGCTGAGATGAGGAACAAGTTGCAAAAGCAAAGATTGCAAAGGGTTGAACACAGATGTGTAGGAAACTTGTAAACTTTACCTTCCGACCGACTCTGCTTGGCCCGAACCAGATCCTCCGGTGCGGCATCCACGTCCGCCGGACTTGCTTCCCGCAACGTCTGGAACAAAAATTTAACGTTCCTGATCGGTAAGCTGCGATAAAGAAAGAATGTTTGGTCGGGTTGAGTGGAGAATATTCACTACGGTTTTTTTCTTCATTGATATTGAAAGTCTAGATAGGACTTGGAGCTCTTGAAAGAGCTGACGAAAAAAATGACAACAAGAAACGGAGACTACAGTTGTGTGCTCTCGAAAATACTCTTTTACGAATGGCCATTTAAATTTGCAATCCGTAACGAGAGTAAACAGACTTGAAAGAAGTGCTGACCGAAAACAAAGAAGGTCGCAGTCTAAGAAGCGATATGATACGTTGAATATTCTACACAAGACAGGTATACTCACACAGTTGGGAATTATTCAGAATGTTTGATTGAGAACATGATCAATTAGAGATCCGCGTTCATGGTTACCGTTATCCGTCTCTGTCTGGATCAATATCTCTTGTATACAACAATACAATAAATAGATAGACAGACAGAGATTGACAAGAGTAATTGCAGATTCATAAAGTCATGATTACTAGTCGGATGATGACGGATCGTGTATGCCGAGCGCAAAATTCCGACTTCTTATTCCCGGAAAATTCGTCAAACTCCGCTCTCGTTATTGAAGACCTCCCGCATAATAAATAATTCCACATACCTGAAAACATGACGTATCGCTGCCGGCGTCCTGCTTCCCGGCTGCTGAAGTCCTTCGGATTTCACTCGCTCACGCTTCTAATGTCGATACTCGCGATTCGATCGCGCGGTTAATCAACGCGATGCCGACGCGATGCCGATTGAGTATCTCGAGGACCGACAAGATACATTCCTTTCAATTATACGAGACGGAAGTGACGAACGCGTCGCGCACGGCTGCTGCCGATGGAATGAGATCGAGTACGCGAGGCATGCGAATGTCAATACGACGGCAAAAAGTGTCGTCGCTCGCGAGCCGATCAACACAATCGGCGCGATGTAAACATTGCGGGCCTCGGCAGCGGTTGAAGCAAGAGAGACTTGCCCTTGGACGTCTCTTCTTTTCTCGAAGGTTCCGGAACGACGAGGAAATGCGAGGAGGCCTTTCAAATGTACGCGACATTGATTTACTCTATTTATTGATTACTGAAAATAAAGAAAATTTCTCTGTCGAAGCATCGGACATTTGTTAGCTTTATGTTAATTAAAAAGGAATGTGCACGATTAGGAAATGTGTCAGCAACTAATTGTACAGACTGTCAAAATTGTTGTAACGCCGTTTTCGGAGAATAATTAAAGGTCATGGTAGCGTTAAAGAGTGGAATTTCATCCCACGCGAATTTTGTCTCGTTCTTATTAAATGTTAGATTATCCGCTGCGGACGATATCTCTTCTACTTTTCATCTAATATTCAATGATGATAAATAACATCTAATTGCATTTGTTTGGCTTCTTTTATTTCGAAAATAAAAAAATATATACCAGGGTGAGATTTCACCCTTGACAACATCAGCGTGATTTTCTTTGATGCTCTTTTTAAAAGTTTAGATATTTCGTCGACTCGCGGGATATTTATAATCGGAGTCTCGTCGCGTTGATTAACACGTGCTCCTCCGAGCAGATCGAATGCTCACCGACGGCCATTGTCAGTGCCACGAGCGAATGTCCGGAGCGGGCGGGATGCTAAATTGAGAAGCAGGACGAAGGGAACGGGACGCAGGCAACGATACATCATGCGTTTCCAGACGTGTCAAATCGTTTATTATATAGGAGACTTTGTTACGGAAACGGATGTTTCACGAGGACCTGTCGAGAACAAAAAGATGTCCGGGAGCCGAAACTCTGACCGATATCCTGTTATGAGGGTCATTCAAATATAAACCAGATTTTTTACCTGCGGACTCAGAAAGAGCCGCAAGCGGGCCGAGGCGCTCCAGGCAATTATGTAGAGATGTATGGAGCGACTCCCCGCAACATTCCTCAGTTGCTATTCTCTCGTCAGTAGCACCGTAGCACAGTATAAGAAGGAACAGTATAGGTTCACTCAGCACAAAATAGTGCGAACGGTCGTTTGTCGCGCATGACCGAACCAACAATATGGCGGCTAATAGCCGTCAAAATGTGTAAGTGTAAGTAACGATTAACCATATGACCGAATTTTTAATATAATATTGTGGTTTTATTAAAATCAGTAAAATGAATGAAAGAGGTGGGTATAAATGTTGCATAATAAACTACAAAAGTGCAAATTTAAATTTGCAAAGTGTTAAAATTTGTTTTAATCAAAATGTGTCCCCTTCGAAACAATACAATATAAAAAAAAGGCGGACCTCAATATCATTTAGTTTTCGAGATTTTTTACCTGTTACGTTTGAAATTTAGCACCCTGTATATATATAAATCTTTCTATATTATAATTAGTAATATGCTATATATTATTAATTATAATATTATTAACATATTATATTAGTAATAGTTCATATATTTATATTATTTTATAATGTATATTATAGATTTGTAGACAGTAAATATTGAAAAACAGCAATAAATCTGTTTTAACTACTATTCATTGTCATTCAAATTATAACTCGCGCACAACCAATAACATGGCGGTCTTGTAGCACCTGAGATCAAAAGCGCCACCGAGTGAACCTACTGTTACTGCGTTCCGATATTCACTGTCAGCACTGAAAATCTATAGTATACATGACACAAATTATGTATTTTCAGTACTGGCAGTGAATTTCGGAACGCACCCTATAAAAGTGTAATGCGTTACCACCTTTTTTTTTTAAACATTTTCGTACTTGATTTTAAGCAGCCAACAAGTGGCAAAACGGTATAAGATTTTTATGTTTGCTTGGCGAGAGAAGCGGGAAAATTAAAAATATGCTATTGTTTGCTTCTCTATTTATTGTTTCAGCAAATCTGATTTAAAAATTTAAATGGAGATACAAAAATTTAAGATCAAGGATTGAAATTTAAAAACGAAATGTGATAATTTAAATTTGAATTAAAAAATTTGAACATAGAAATTTCGCAGAGATAATATTGGCAACACTGATCGCAGTGATATCAGCAGACGTCACTTTACGGAGAAAATGGTTGCTTTTTTAGGTTATCGTGAAAGAAACCTTGCTCAGTGATGTTTCTGTCATTTTGCCTTGTCAGTCTTTAAAATATTTCAGCATGACGTATTTGAACCAACCGGATTACGTGCGATATATATGTAATTGCGGTTCATTAAAACCTATCTCTAAGATATATTTCTGTCGACACTGCCTGAAAATACGATGCGGTTATTGTGTCTGTCAAGAGGTGCGTTTCCTAAAATCTGTAGGCGAATATAAACAGATATATAATGAAGAATACAGTTAACAACTAGACTTTGCACAGATGTGTATTGATGTGTAAGATTCAGGAAAATTACTTTTTTATTGTATAGGTGGATTCTCATTACTGCCCTAATTGTATGGAAAACTTGCCATCGTCAGAAGTACGCCTTAAAAAGAATAAGTATGTTTGCATACTTTAGATTTCATACTACAAGGATAATGTTTCAGAGAAGATAATAATAATGTATTTACAGATGCTTTAATTGTTTTGACTGTCCTTGTTGCTTTCAAACATTATCTACAAGAGCAGGTTTGGCACCTGTGAGAGCATCGGCAGCATCAGAAGCAGAGGAAGGCAAGGATGTTAAGGCTACACCTAAGAAGGTATATTACCTTTTCTGTTCACTGTGTCGGTGGAGTTCTCGTGATGCAGGGATACCTGATCAGTCTGTAGGTAAGAAGATATGTTGTTATTGAGTAATTTTGTTATTATATAACTAGAAAACCTTATAATTTCTTTATTGAGTCTAGTGTTTGAAAAACAGAATTTATCACTATGCATTTGTGCAGCAACTGGAGGTTGGCCTGAGCAAGAAAACCCAAATATGACACGAATTAATGCTCTCATCGATTATCATAAGATACTAGCGTCTATAGAGAAGCAACAATGCGAGAGGAAAAAGTTTCGTCCGAAACGTTCGTTTATGCCAGCTGTAAGTCTCTGGGAAAACTCATTATGAATTTGTTTATGTAACGCATTTTTTTCAACCAACTACTTCCCAATAACAGACAATGTACAGTTTCACATCCGCTCTGGTACGCAAACGTATCGGGCACCCTATAAAGCCACCGACGCAATCTTACTCGACCGCGCAACCGGTACCGTCAGTTGCGAGCGAGGAAGTGGAGGAATTGCCGAGCGATATATTTACGGAACCTGTGGATATAACTAAACGTGAGAAACTTTGCAGTTTTATCTCTGATAAATGATTTGTGGCAAACATGGGTATTGCTCTAACTATTCGTAAAATTCCTGCGAGATAGTTACCACGTTGGAGCAGAGATTGCAACACCCGGACGTGCAAGCTGAGAAGATAAACGAGCTACGCCCTCAGCACAGGCAATTTTTAGTCAAGAGGTCACAACGTTGCCGAGTGTGCGAACATAACGTCAGCAAATCAGATCTATGCCCGCAGTCCACAAAATTCAAGATTTTATTAGCCGCACTGTAAGCATTGCAAGCGTCACGTTGAGAAACCCATTACAACCGTGGAAGAATACCGATTGTATCACACGTTGTATACATATAACTATGGATCAGAATCACATTTTTCAGTTATCACATCCCAGAAGTGAAGATCGTTACTTGCGAACCACTGCGACCGGGTAAAGCGAGCGAACTGTTGCTAAAGTTCTGCAATCCGACGCAGCATCAGACTCAGATAACTATACTGCCGTTGGACACCTCGTTAACTACCTCGCTCATTGAAGATAAAGAGGATCTTAAACAGGAGAATTCGCAACAAGTAATAACAAATTAAGATCGTGCAGTAAGATACTCTCCAAGGATTGTTGCGTTTGTTCTCTGATACACTGACTGCTGATTGCAGGGATGCGAGTCCCCGAATCTATTGCCGTCTACCGTGCGGCAAATGCCGGTGACGGAAGATCCTAAGCCGATCAAAGTTGCACCAAACGCCGATTTGGTGTTGCCTCATAGCCCGTTGATCCTACCGCCAAGGGACGACGCTGCCGAATATGATGATACAAGTGATAATCACAATTTTCAGGACGATCCAAAGTACGTATATTAGAAAGTGCAAATCGTAAATATTATAAGTCATATGTGTGTGTGTGTGTGTGTGTGTGTACTTATAATTTAAAATCATTTTTTTAAGGCTCGTAGTATGGAGAAAGGGAAACAAAGCCGTGATACGTTTACACGTAACTCCGCATGAAAACAATGACAACGAGGAGCCAGTAATAGTTGGATTTGTCATGCAACACGGTTATGTGAATACTATCGCAACGCTCGAGCACAAACCGCCGCAGAAAATCGACGTGAAAATCAAGTTGTATCTTACCGTTGGCCGGCTAGTTGGTGAAACATAATCTATTTCGATTTAATCACGAATATATGAATCGATTACCATGTTTAATCGTGTAATTATCGTGTAAGGCTAATTACACTAATCATGTAATCGTAGTAGCTCTACTACACACGAGTGCTTTATATGTCTTTTGCCACAGTGGCTGATTACATTATACTAAGAATGCCTAAATATTTATACTTTGCTGTATTATTGCACATTTTTTTAACTTGTTTATGTTAACTTTTTGTAATTTGTCTATCATGATCCCAACTTGGTTATAATTATCTATCATAAAACTTTCTATCTAGTGTAGATTTGTGCTTTGGAATATTGTAACAATAATATTACAGAATAAATAAAATGCAATTTTAAATTCCCAAAAGATCTATATAGGGATTAAAGAAAGGAAACATATGTAAGATGAGACATCGCATATTCTTCTTTCTAAATTTTTATTACAAGATAAGCAATACCAAAAGCCATAATAATTTATAGCCTGCGTCCACGGCGACCTCCCTTTCTGCGTGTGGAATCTGATGGAATTGGTGTAACATCTTCAATACGTCCAATTTTCATGCTTGAACGAGCCAAAGCTCGCAGAGCGGATTGCGCACCTGGTCCAGGTGTCTTAGTCTTATTTCCTCCTGTTGCCCGCAATTTAATATGCAGGGCAGTGATCCCTAAACTCTTACATTTCTCTGCAACATCCTGCAAAATGAAGAATAAGATCCTTCAGTGGTTGATTTTCATCATTTTTTTATACTATCAAAAATCAAATATGAATTAACTGTCTTCTTTCTCTCGTAGAGAAGAAAATGTGTAACATATTTGAGCACATATTCCCAATTATGAAAAAGAATTTGCTTTCCCACAAACATGAACGCTCCTTAGATTACAGACACATCATCTAGGTGCTGCCTGGATGTGGAAGCCAAAGTATCTTTTTTTTCTTCAAGCTAACCTAAGTGCAATAATGCTGAATAACATACCTGAGCTGCAAGCATAGCAGCATACGGTGAAGCTTCATCACGATCAGCCTTCACCTTCATACCACCAGTGACTCTGGCGATTGTTTCTCTAAATGTAAATTAAAAAATATATATATTTAACGTTTAAAAATTTTTATCTGTAGTGTCATAAGAAATAACAGAACACACGAACCTTCCCGATAAATCGGTGACATGCACAAAAGTATCATTGAAACTCGCGAAAATGTGCGCTACTCCGAAAACTACTTCGCCTTCGCGAAGTTGAGGTCCAAGGGAAACCTGCACTTCCTCCTTCTGTACCTTACCTCTTTTTGGCGGCATTTCTACAAAAGACTAAGCATATTAAATTATTAACTCTCAATCTGAATGCCTACTCTGCAAATTATTAAACCGTTCGTTACAAGATTATCGAAATGTGTGAACGATTAAACACGGACATGTTTTATGGTTATGTTGCGACAGAACACAAGCAACAGCTACGCGATTGATACGAAAATTTATCCAACTGCATCCGAGTAACGTGGCAAATATAAAATAAACTTGCAATTGCAGTTTACTCGATAACATTCACTTTATAAGTTTAACTTCATAGTTTAATTGGAGAAACGATATTTTCTACTAAAATACCTGTTATCTCCAAATACAGAAACTACGTTGCTCGACACACTTCGCTCACGCAACTTAAAAAGAACACTTCGAGCGTACAGCGCAGAATCGAGTTCTATCGGAAATATGGATGCTACACTAGAGAGCAGTCCCACACAACGGAAAATGCACAAACGTAGCCAATGGCCGCGTTCAGCAGAAATAGCTGCTTACTAAGCGCTTAGTGATTATCGCTCCTGATTGGTTCATTTCCTTGGATTTGTTAAAGATCTAAAAGAACATTCCAATCATAGTTAATAATCACTAAGCGCTTAATAAGCAGCTTTGTCTACTGAATGCGGCCATTAAGGCCCAGTTAAACGGAGTTTAGCAAGTTGTGGAACTGGGCCTAATACGTTGTTGCGATGGATACAACAGAAGAGACTGGGAAAAATTTTCTGATTGGCAAGCGTCGATTGCATTTCCGCGAGTTCCGCACCATAGGACCGCGCCAACAAATTCATGTTTGATTCCATTTTGTTATTTGATAAACACATTTTTTTATATCTGTTTGATATTCTTGTATTGGTACAATTTTTATTATATGATCCCTATATTTAAGAGTCTACAAGAGGATTTATAAAGATTTTTCTTGGAGACACATGAAATAAGCAAAGATATTTTTCATTTTTTGACCAAAATATAGGGAATTAAGTCAATTATATATGAAATTAAATATCTAATCTGCCATCTTAATGTATCTAATATTTTTGGAAATATTTATTTTAAACTTAAAGTTCCTGACAATTTTGTCACATTACGAAATCATTATTTACAGGATGTCCCATTTGACTTTTCTTATCTTCAATTTTATTTTCAATGAAATTGACTAATCGCATCCGTCGTTAGTCAGAATTGACAAATGCGATTGGTCAATTCCGATGGAACT
This sequence comes from Harpegnathos saltator, assembly GCF_003227715.2. Lineage (NCBI taxonomy): Eukaryota > Metazoa > Arthropoda > Insecta > Hymenoptera > Formicidae > Harpegnathos > Harpegnathos saltator. Next base: position 11,973 of record NW_020230714.1, read on the forward strand.
AGCCGGTTAAATTAACCTCAGTTGATAGAAATAGGCATGTGTTATTATATTTCGCAATTTTTACATGGACATGTTTTCTCAAAATGTATTCAACATAAGAGTATATATTCTTTGTTCTCCTATTTTTATTAAGGTTCCATACAAATATATATTTATTTACATATATAAAAATGTGTGTTTGTAGTTTTGAGTATAATACTTAATAACTAATCAGAGTCTATAATAACGAACGGCCCAGCACTTTGTTTCGATTTTATGCTTCTAGAGCGCTATAAAGAAAAAATCATTACTATCTTCATTATACATAAATAAGGTAACACGGCTAACGATAATATATCTTATTTACCGGCATTTTTGCAACAGATGTATTTTTTTCATTAGTTTTTGCACGACTACGACTCCCTCTAGCTACTCGACCACCTCTAGAACTCCTACTTCTCGCATTAGTTTTAACCGGAGACGTTATATTGAACGACGACGTTATATCAAACGGTTCATCGCTGTCACTTGTATTGATATCGTGAGCTTGTTGACTACTCTTTGGATTCCTTGATGTGTTTAATACCTGTATAGCCTAGGAAAATAAAAATATCGGTAGACGAAAGTGACATATCGCATACACGTATATATGAACTCTTCCATGTGTTCTTACTTTTTTCTTTTCCTGTTGTTCCTCCGAAAGTCTTTGATCGCGGAAATTTTTAATCTCCCGACGAATATCCTCCTCTGTCGAAGTATCTTGTTTCCTCACGTAGTCAATAGTTCTTCTCATTTGATCTCTGGTGCATGAGAATATGAAATAATTTAGTTACACGTAAAGTGACCAATTTCCGAAATATAAACTGTGTCAATGACTTACTCTACTATATTCCTAAAGGCATCCGTATCACCTTTATCAACGTATCGATTCAATGCCTCATTTAACGCAGTTACAGTCAATACTGTTAACTTATCCTTATTTTCTTCCATGTCAAAATACTTTTTGATTCCACCTGGCACGGTCCTATTCCAATCTTGCTCTAACTGCATGAGAAAAAGTGATGTTAAAGCGTGAAATAAAATTGACTTAATATTTCATAATAAGGACTAAAAGTTTCATAAAGATTTTACATTTCCTTGGAATAATTCAGTAATCTCTTCTACATCTTCAAGTCCATCTCTAATGGCACGTCTTATTTTTTCCACGTTTTTTATTTTACGAAATATAATCATCTCCATAGGATTAGCAACTTCATCACAATACTTTCGTGCTAAGCTAAAAGCATATATATATATATATATTTTTTTTTTCCTTTAGACGTGCACTGATTGAGGAAAAAGAAAATACATTGGAATATAGAATAAACTTATATTTCCAAACCTTAGAGTATCGAATATTTGATTATCGTCCTCGTGAAATATTCTAAGCCGAATCAAAGGTTGAAGAGGTTGATCAGGATATCCTATCATGTTTATTTTTTATAAATGTAGATAATATTAAAAATTCTCTCAAAGAGTAATTATAACTAATTTAAAGCAAATAACATACCTGTGAGTTGTTCAGCAACTTTGCACATAATATTGTTTTCAATATATTGATCTACATATTGACTTATGGATTCTGCTAGCGAGATTCCTACTTTAATGTCATGATGATCACGAAGAATCATATTATCAAAAACAAATGGTCTAATACTGTTTAATTTTATACTTTTCATCTTGAATTCTTTCTTATTAACTTTTAAAAGACCCACATGCTTAGGTTTAGATTCACCTTCACACAAAGAGGTGGCAATAGAACTTCCTATATTTAATTTATATTTTAATTAAATATAAAGTATAGGTGAAGTATATTGTAATTTGATAGGGAAAAATATATAATTCTACCTGGTTGGCAAATGTGGTATCCACCTTCTGCATTAAATTCAGGTGTAATACGACATTCGTGTTCATGGCCCCAAATAACCAGATCAAGAAACTTGTGTAGTTTACCTTCAGGTATATAAGCAAAATCGCTATGTTTTACACGATTCTGATGTAAAACAAATATATTGAAAGTCTCCATATTTTTTGCACGTAACAACTCCACCTGTTACGTTGTCAAGGAAGATTGTATTAGTTATTAGAATTGAATACAAAATTCATATTTAAAGTGAACATACCTTGTCATCCCTGTATAATCTGGATAATCTTTGGTCATTGATATAACTCAAACCATAGAGTGCAATATGAGTGTTACGTTTCTTCAGGATTATGGGAGGCATAACCACACGAGTGAGATCTGTCCATTTTCCAAAGTAATTCACAAATCCAGTGGCTGACAGTACATCCATTGATCCAACGGTACCAAAACCTAACACAGATTCGAAATTGTATATTTATTGAATGTATTGAATATATACAATGACCAGGAATTGAACAAACTGTATACTTGGATCATCGTGATTCCCATGAATAGTAAATACTGGTATTGAAACATTCAAATTGGGATCTTCATAATTCACGTGTTTTTGTGCACAATGTCGAAATACCAGCTCAGAATCACTCAGGAATTCTAGTTTGCATTCCCTGACAATGCAACAAAATTTATTGTTTGCAACACTCTGTGATATTTTCGACAAGCCTAAATCTTCTATTCTTATGTAAAATTCAAGAAATACCAACCTGGTACCCAGGCAATATTTTCGTAGCAATTCTACACACTTGAGCAACGCGGCCTGCGATGGCTTGGTATCGTGAAACAAATCTCCACCCAATAAAATGCAATCGACTTCGTTATCTTTGGCATGTTTCAAGATTTCCTCGAAAGTTATAAAACTATCGTCGGAGTACCTCCCTGTCGAAAAGAAAATGACAAAGAATTGATTTCAAAATAAATATTAAATATTACTTCGAAGACGAACCTCTCTGCTTGCTGTAATCGAAACCAAGATGAATGTCAGTAGCTACTAAGATGTTGATGATGTCTTCCGGGTCTGCACGTGCGCCGGAGGATTCTGACATTTTCTTCATTTATTATATATCAAATGTCATTAACAGAAGTAATTAATATCCCAACGATAACTTTACATACAGCTCTCAGAATTATCAGGTCCGATAACTGACACTTCAGAATGGCGCGAACATGTACAGAACAAAATCGCGGAGATGCTGACCTCTGGCGACCACACGTACACTCAAGTGTACGTTAGCAATCTGGCAAGTCAGTGGCGCTATCTCTGAAACGCATCTTTTTTGAATATTTTCCAGAATAGGAGACAGCGATTCGGCAGGCTAATTACATTATCCGGGCGGAAATAATCGCGGTGATGTTTAATCGCCTCTTCCTCGAACGATAACCGCGTGGGTTATCACGCCATGGAGATGCCGCACTTGCGGTGACAATTAATTCAATCAACCAGGTTAGTACAACTTTATGTTTTTTTGCATAACCTCAAGAACCGTATTCTGAATCCAACGTTAAACATGTCGTCCGACGAGCGTTTCTCTAGCAAATAACTTGGATTGAGGTTCTTTGGTAGAAAGAAAGGTATGATTCTGGATTTGAGAAAAACGCGTTACGTTCATATCGGAAAAATGGAATCAGACGGCATCGTGCACGTCACATAAAGCGCGCGCTAGTGAGGAAATCAGAAGGATCGGCAATTTTCTATAACCGTTCTACAACATCACTTTGTATCGTCATTTTGGGCAGGGGGCACGCCATCATCTTTATCGCATTGCGCGGCGGGAAACGCCGCCATAACATTTTTATCGCGACGACGAGGGTCGCGATGGCTATTGTGCTTTCATGAGCGCGAGCGTCGTTACGTCGCGCCTTCTTCTTTTTCGCGATAAAATCGCTACTAGCGACACCGAATTAAGCGCACGATTCATATTCCTCAGACTAATTAGGCCTGAGAAATTCGGGCAGGTGCAAGAAAAGCAGCGAAGTGAGTTCTAAGCAGCGAGCACTCGCTCGGGCAATTCGACCACGGCACGCGAAGTTGCGTCGGTTCACCGTCAGCGAATCGAGATAATCGAGGACGGTCGATTGCGATACGCGAGGCCGATCGTATACCCAGCCGCGTGCGAGCGTGGTGGGAGGAGGACGCGGAGCGCCATCTTGCAAGCAGCCGTCAGTCGTAGCTACGAGGCGCAGGAGGTGGTCTGCTCGCCATATTTGTTATTGTCGTCGATGGGGGAGGCTAGCCTGGCGTTTACGAACTGGCCGAGCTGTCAGACACGGCCGCGATTCCGAAGTGTGCGAGGTTGACGGCGAGACGCCGAACGTACGCGACGTCGCGCGTACGCGACCACCGCGGCGAGTTTTCGCGGGGAGCGTGCAGCGCGCGCGCGCGCGCGCGCGCGTACGCCATGTATCGCTAACGTAACGGGGAAACATCGATGGAGCATTTGTGGTGGCTCAGCTGTCCCACCGCTCTGTTGTCAAGTGCGTCGCCGTGTGTGTCTATGTTTGTGTAGGAGCGCTCGCTCCGTTAAGCCGGTTACGTACGAGCCCGCTCGTCGATGATGCGCTCGTCACTCGACGTACTGGAAGACGGTGCGTGAGAAGAGGAGAAGGAGGAGGAGGTGGTGGAGGAGGAGGAGGAGGAGGAGGAGGAGGAGGAGTGGTGGTGGTGTAGTGTGGTGGTGGTGTGGTGTGGTGGTGCACCGCTACACGGATACCTCTCGGACACACTCGGACGACTCGGGGGTGGAGGTAAGCGGACACAAGGGTTGGAGCGCAACGACATGTGCGCGCGCCCGTTGGTTAACGAGCGCGCACTCATGCGTGTGTGCATATGTGTGCATACACACACACACACACACACGCGCGCGCGCGCGCGCAGCACGGAACGTACATAGAGCCGGGCATGAAAGCGACGCGAGCTGCCCCTGCAAATATATTCGCGTGAGAAGCATCGCGGAATCGTAGGCGTAAGAAAGAGAGGAAGAGGAGATAAGAGAAGAGCGAAGGAGAAGGAGGGGGTTGCTTCTGTGCACGGGGTCGGGGTCGTTGCACGTTCTTGACGCGATGTTCTGTCGACCTGTCAAGGTCCACGCGCGCTCCGTCGCGTGTCATCGATATATATCGCGCGAATCCTCTCTCTTTCTCTCTCTCTCTCTCTCTCTCTCTCTCTCTCTCTCTTTCTCTCTTTCTCTCGGGCGCTTGCCGCGGCTTCAGATCGCGCGCCGATATAGCAAGTCGCCCTAACCTTGCTTCCAACGATGCCCCGCTTGACATTTGCAATATGCGTGAAAAGCGTCGTTACTCGAAGAGTACGCGACGTTCGCTCTCGAAACGACGAGACGAGACGAGACGGGACGAGACGGCTCGTAGTGCCGCGGCTGGAAAATCAATACGCGTATCTACGAGATAACCATGCGAATCAGCTGTTCCTGTTTTACTTTTGCTCCCCGGCCGCTCTTATCCGAGACGCGCTCGCTCTCCCGTCGTCCCTCGAACGTCGCGCGAGCTGCGTGCGCGTGCGTGCGCGCGCCGCGCGATAGCGATCGAGCGACGACGGGGGCCTCCTCGCCGCTCGCGAAAAACTTGTTGATTTCCATGACCTTATCGGCTGTCGTATCACGCACCGGGCGAAGTGTGACGAGCGATCGTTATCTGCGCGCACCGTCAGTCACTGACATCGGCCGTTAGCGCGAACTGACGTTCCTCGAGGCTGCACTCTCGCCTCGCGTGAGGCGCGCACGCGTTCGTATCTGAGACGGCGACTTTCGAGCGAAGTTGAGAGAACGCGAGTTTCTCTGTCGCCGGATTCCTTTGTCCGCGCACGTACTTTCCTTTGTTGGACACTTGCTCATTTGTTCGCCGTCATTGCCGCGACAGAGAGCGCGCACGACTTTCTGTCATTTGTCCGTTCTCTCAGTGCGCGACTCGGCGACGTTTCTACTTGGATCTCGAGATTAACCCGAGAGAGAGAGACAGAGAGAGAGAGAGAGAGAGAGAGAGAGAGAGAGAGAGAGAGAGAGAGAGAGAGAGAGAGAGAGAGCCCGGCAGCCGGATTGTGCGAACTCTCGCGTTCGGGTTTTGTCAGCGCTGTATTAAGGTGTAATAGGGATTTAGTAATTGGTTGGTAGTTGCTGTTTTTTTATTTGTTTATTTGCTTCTTTGTCAGTTCTCTCATACAGCTCGATCGAACCCGCGCGACAGTGCCGAAAAGCGGCGATGGTTACAAACCAAGCTTCGCTATCTCGTTTTTATCGCGTTGTTTTTTGCGCAAACGCTCCTCCTCTCTCGCGAGCTGACTCCTCTCTCACTCGGCCGCGATTCGAGGAGAGCGAGCGAAGCGATACGCAATCCGCCGAAAAGACAACACACAGCTACGTTTCCCAAACTGGTCTCCCCGACCGCGACAGTAGAAAGGTCGCGAGAGAGACGAGATATTTACACTAATTTATCATCACGTCAAACATTCCCTATCACCTGAACTCACGTGCGCCCCCCCCCTCTCTTCCGCCTCTCTCCGGCGTTCGACGGGCAGAGAAAAAACGGTCATATCGATCACGGGCGAAATCGTTAAAGGAGAATCTCAGCCAGAGCGAGAGACTCTCTCGACGAGTCTCCTCGCTCGGCGATGTTTCTCTCGGATGACCTCCGTGAGTTTGGGAAACGCTGTTGTGCGCGCGAGTGATTTCTCCGGCCAAGCGGGTGAGAGCGAAGCCAGCGGGGTGGCGAGCGGGAGAACAGCCGCGGTGACGGAGGAACTTTGCAGGAATACACACACGAGATCGTTGTTTCTTCCCCGCAGATTTTTCGGAGCACGTCGGCGAAGACGCAACGCGATCGCGCCAGCGGGACTCGGCGTGGCGGAGACGGCGGGGGACCGCCGCGCTCGTAGTGTCGCGTGTGTTGTCGTCGTTTCGTACGACAATTAAAACTGGCGGGCAACCTGGCTCGGTCCTCCGGCAGCGGCGGCGGCGGTGGCGGAGGAGGCGGTGGAGGCGGCGGCGGCGGCGGCGTCGGTGGCGGACGTAACGCCGGCAGATCCGGCGGCGGTAGTGGCGGCGGCGGGACCGGTAACAGTGGTGGCGGAGGCGGCAGCGGCGGCAACGGTGGTAGCGGAGGCGGCGGTGGTGCGTGCTCCAGGAGTGCGGGGGCGGCCGCCGCCGCCGCCGCCGCCGCCGCCGCTGCCGCCGCCGCCGCCGAATCCGGGATCGCCAACGGCGCCACGGAGGAAGGCGCCGGGCTCTCCGGTCTCTTCGAATGGGCAGAGAACGACCGTTTCTCCTTCGACGACTCCGACCGCTTCGAGGAGGACTCGTTGTGCAGCTTCAGCAGCGAGCACGAGTCGCTCTGCAATAACTGGCGAGGATGGCGACGACCCGCCGCGGCCTTCGGCATGTCCAAGAAGCCCTTCGAGGGTAAGTGATTTTTCGCTTTTCTCGGCTTCGGCTGTAGCAATACGCCAAGCTATTAGATTCTAACGTATATGCGCTTAGATGCTGCTAAATTAGTAGACTGTTATATGCTACTGCAGCAGACTCGTAGACTAGATTCGCTAATAAGCGGTAGAGAAATGGCGGATATGTCGTATTGTCCTGAAGAAAGAAAATGAATTGAAATTTGACAAATTTGACTATCTCCTGAATAGCTAGAATAACTAAAATTTAGGCAATTTTCCGAACACGGAAAACACAATCTTTCCGAAAGATATTGATATTTTTCACTTTCTCCGGGGGGAGCGTCGTGTCAGCTTGCCTGACTGGAAATGTTAGTCGCGTTATTTGAAACACTGGAGGGTAGCGTGTGGGAAATGATTTGACACGCGTCTTTCCGCGGGAAATCCTGCCCGAATCTCGACTTTTCCGGAGGTTCCGGAGGCGACGGAGATGAAACGGACTTGGCGCGTTGTCGGCGAAAAATGCCGCGAGCGACATTCGTTTCGGTTCGTTTTCGCGGCGCGAAGGCGGCACGTGTCTGCGGCATGGGTGCCTGTGAAGTTAGCACGACGTTTTAGAAATTATTAGAAAACAATGTTAGTTCCAGTAGCGTTTTTCATAATTCTATAGTTCCTGATAAAAATAAAAAAATGTTCCGTATTCTTAATATCAAAAAATCGAAATTGGACAAATGTCGGTGCTAACTTCACGTTTCAGCACGACACAGTCTCTTCTAAAGTACAAGAAGCCGGTAAATAATTTGCCGACATTTCTGACGGTAGTTCTACTCGAGTTTCATACAATTCAACCATTTGCAGTCATTGTTCCGCCGTACAATTATTTTTAAATTAATTTTGACTTTTGGCGTCAGAAGTACAGTAAGTCGACGGCACGACGTGTTTTCACCGAGTGTCGTGCTAGCGCCAAAGGTTAAAATTAATTTAAAAATAGTTATACAGCGGAACAAAATGACTGCAAATGGTTTAATTATATGGAACTTGAGTAGAACAAACTCGAACTACCGTCAAAAGTGCAGTGAGTTGACAGCACGACATGTTTTCACCGAGTGTCGTGCTGGCGGTGAATATTTAAAATTGTACAGAATTATTAATTGTTGGAATTTTGTTCTGAAATGCTCCATAGTTATAGAACTAGCCTAGAACTATCGGGAACTCCGCTGTCAAAAAGCGTATTATTCATCGGCTTCTTGTACTTTAAAGGAGACTATGTCGTGCCGGAACGTGAAGTTAGCATGACATTTTTTCAATTTCGATTTTTTAGTATTAATTAAGAATACGGAATTTTTTTTATTTTCATCAGGAACTGTAGAACTATGAAAAATGCTACTGGAAGTAACATTGTTTCTAATAATTTTTAAAACGTCGTGCTAACTTCACAGACACGCGGCATGATGCGGCATGACGTGCGTGCGGTCGGTTCCGCGGCAAATTATGTGACATTTTTCCCCGTTACTCGCAGCCGCGTATTACGAGTCTTCGTAATCACCAGCTGCACGCGGCTCCGATACAAGGAGCGACTAATTTATCCGCTAGCGGCGTTCGGTCGTCGCAAAGAGCGCGCGTGCGAGTTCGATCGCGTTCGCGTTTCCGCGAGGAATTCCCTCGTCCATCTCGGCGATGAGGTTCTCGTCGACTTCGAATGACTCGTATCTCGAGTCGCGTCGATTCCACACAGAGGCGGAATAAAAGGACGCCGCAATCTCGAGCATAACGTAAAATCGCGAACTCACGAGATCCATCCCGGCCGAACAGCGCAAGAAGCTGGTCTTAAGGGATTAATCTGGCAAAGAGCTTCCCTCCGTATCCTAGAATTACCAAACGCACAGGAGATGTATCAGGATCGTCCGGTCAGACTTTCCAATCGAGAGAGAGAGAGAGAGAGAGACAGAGAGAGAGAGAGAGAGAGAGAGAGAGAGAGAGAGAGAGAGAGAGAGAGAGAGAGAGAGAGAGAGAGAGAGAGAGAGAGAGAGAGAGAGAGAGAGAGAGACAAACGTTCGGAGGTTCGAGCGATTCGAACGATCAGTCGAGACGAGTCATTTCACATACGAGTGTGTGCGTACTTCTTTACGTATATATGCGTACGTATATATGAGTCCGGGCCACCCTGTACACAGCCCGTGTTGTGTATCTCAGCCGATGGTCCGACAGAGGAAGAGAAAGACAGAGGCAGAGGGGAAGAGAGAGAGAGAGAGAAAGAGAGATTGCATCCCGTCCTCTCTCTTCTCGTAGCCGCGAACAGCTCTCGTTTTCTTTTTCCGCTCGGTCCTTGCTCCATGCCGGAGCGATCAAGGCCGAGAATAAGATGAAACTGAAACGGGAGGGAATGCGAAGGAGAGAGTAAATCGAGAGAGAGAGAGAGAGGGCAGTACTACTCCCTCTCGTTGGACCGGCTCGGCCGAGCGTTCGGATCGGGATTTCGTGCGCGTTACGAGTTGCGTTGACGGAGATATAATCTCGACGGATGGTCGGATAGATGGATGGATGGATGGGAGGATGGATGGATGCGAGTGCGCCCGGAGGATGAGCTCGAAATCGGGTTTAAGTTTCGAGGCCGGGCGAATTCCGTTTTCCTCGTTATTTCGCAACGACAAACAGGGAGCGCGCGCGCGCTATTATCCGCCTCGTCTCGAGTAATGCCCGAAATAACCGGGTACTCGGGTAATACCCGGCGCAATGTCGGCCACTCCAGTGAGAATAGCCTCGGTAAAATACCCGCGCTGAAATATCCCCGGCTATCGACTGCGCGATACACATACGTATGTAACGGTGAAAGTATGCGGATCCACTTTCCCGCTTTACGTTCGCATCCGCGTATCATCCGCGCGGCTAGAAAGCGAGCGTGCTCTCGCGCATTTCGCCGCGATTTATTATTTCCGATTTCTTGGGCGAGTCTTACGCACGACGAGAATAAAGAGAGCACACGGAAAGAAGAGATTTCAGACGAGATGGGGACCGAACGAGAACCCGGCGCGGCGACTCGGAGAAACGATATCCGCACACACGTACGCGGGGAAAAATATCATTCCGCTGCCAAGAACAGCGATCACTTTTACTCAATTGCTTTTGAATCATGCCTGTCCTGAACAGAGAATTATTTTCTTGGTCGTAGACTTAAGACACGCCCATCACAAACTTTGGAGAAAGCTCCACTATCGTGTAAGAAAGAAATTCATCCTCTTTCCGAGAATATTCAAGTGACTAATCGCGCGGTTTCCGTCAGACACGCTGAGTAAGATTCCATTTTCTGCCAAATCTCCACAAACCAAATCTCCATCTCCGAGTCGAAATTTCGAATCCATCTTCGACCTCGATATTCCGTTCCGAGCAGATTTTACCACCCTGAAGCCTCAGTTTATCTTGCTTACATTTAATCTAAAACCTTGCCGAGCTCTTCCTGAGAGCCTACAAATGGCAAAAGTGATGCGTTTTCTGCCATTGAGTAGGACTTCTGTTTCGACATAAATCAAATCTCCATTGGTCCCTCAGAATCTATTATACAAGATATTAAGATAAAAAATCAGGCTGAAACTTCAAGTCGGGGCCTAAAACACGGGTGAGCCGAGGACCAGCCGAGTTGCAACAGCTCGTCCTCGATTGTCATCCTGCGGGCTCCGAATCCAGACGCCAGACGAATCCCCGTCGCTCCGCGCCGCTCGTTCTCTTTCGCTTCCGCTCCGCGGGGGAGACTTCGGCAAGTTTTGCCGCCGGGACGCGGTTTCGGACGTTAGAAACGTCCGACGGGAGTCGGAAGAGCTTGTCGATTCGACGCGGCCACGCCGCGTCGGCGAGGAGCGCGCGCGTTTCTGCGATTTGGAACTCGAGCACGATAAATGAGCGGCGGCGGGGGCAGCGTTCGCCGTGTGCGCGATATGAGTGATTAATCCGCCGCGGATTTGTCGCGCCGTACACACGCACTCGCGCGTCATTGTCGCGCGCCGCCCGCCGGGAGGAAGCCGCGTGCGTCATTCATGCGTCGCGCGCGCTGTTACGTGTCTCTCCCCCGACGCGTCCTCCCTCCCTGCCCCCCTCCCCCCGACCTGATCCTGCCTTCCGGCGAAGAGATGAGCCGGGATGTGTAGTGTCGCGATGAAAATCGCGTTACACGCCGTTTAAGAGCGACCGGATACGACGAGGAGGAGGGAAAAGGGCGGAAAAGCTCGGCCGGGCGAAAATTTCTCATAGCGGTAATGGATACGCGTCGCGCTTTTTCCCTTCCCTCCGCGAAAGGTGGGATTACTTACGCGTGTACAATCATGCAAATTGCTCGCAGTTGCAGTTTGCGAGCGGCTTTCGTTAACGATTTTCGCGCGCGCGCGTGTTTGGGGAAAAGCCCTCCTGTGCGTATACGCTGAATGCAACTTCAACTTTCTCACACGAGCGCGCTCTGCGCGCGGTTGTTCGCCCCGCGAGCTCGAGGATGCATGCAAATTTCGGCCGCTCCTTTCTGCATTTTGCAGGGCTCGAAAATCAGCGTCGAAGCGCGCCGAGAAGCGCGCCGGCGGCTCCGGAGGACCGTTCTTTTCGTCTGGCACGGGAAACCTGCTCTTTCTCTCTCTCTCTCTCTCTCTCTTTTTAAGCCATGCAGTAGTCGGCGGATATTTTGCGAAACGGGTCTCGACGTTGACGGCTGAAACTCCTCGCGCGCGGCGCCGGCTGTTGTTCCACGCCGCCGTATTCGGCGGAAAATCATGGTCGTAGCTTCATTAAGAATTAAGCAGGGCTTCTGGAAAGTTTAATTAGGACAGAATACGATATTGGACAGAACTTTGGCGAAACTTGCCTTGCTCGTTGCCTTTAAAGCGGAGGTTTCTTCGCGCCCGCCACGGCAAGAATTCGAGCCGCTCGCACTTGTGCAGATAAGAAACTCCGCGCTCAAACACTTTAAAGGTTCCGAGATAGTGATATTAGCTAGCGTGCTCGACGAACGACTCGCTCAACTTGCGCACTCGGAGCTCTCCTTTCTCGAGGCTACGCGCGACGATAGAGCCGTTTTTATCGGAAGACTCCGGGGTCACTTATTCCGCTTCGGCAATATGGACGTCGCGAATTACGAGCGCCGATCGCGCGATCGATTTGGCTAACTCGCCGATTAGTTTCCGAGTCGAAATTTTTTGCTCGCACCTTCAACCTCGATATTCCATTTAACACTAATTTTAGAAAGCGAAACGTCCAACGTAGTTGACATTCGGCCAGTTTTCGGCACATATTAAAGTGCACAGAGAATCATTAACTGTTATTTGTGCTTGTCGGGTCTCACTTGAATGAAGTGTTCCTCTCCGCCGCGAAAGCGCGCCAAATTGCCGGATAAAACATCCAAGTATAATTGTTATTCATCCAAGGTAAACGTCCCAATGGCCGGACATCCCATCCGACCACTTTGAAAAAAAATATTTACTATTTATTTCAACAATAATGAATGAAAGTAATAATTATTGTAAAAAAAAACTTCAATATTTGGCGATTAGTTGGGAAAAAAAACCCAATTTGATATTTTTGTATCAAAATAAATATTAAATAAATAAGTATGGACCTATGGATTGGCAAAATAATGGTCAATCGTTAATAAATTCATTAAGAGATAGCATCTATATTTATATTATTTTCTATTAGCACATATTAATTTTCTAATTGTAAATAAAAGTAAATATTTCATTAATAATAGATATATATATATGTATATACACATTGGTTTAAATCATTTTTCTCTACTTAAGAGAATCTTAAGTTTTCGAATAAATGCAGATACTTGTATCAAAACTATTCTTAATATTATATATTGTATTTCTTATGACGCTTATCTACGCTTAAACGTCCGGTTACTGGGATATTTACCTTACTATCTTTAATCCGCACGCTGCTTGACGGTTGGTAAAATCCGCAAGAGCGCCCGGATCACGTCGAACCCGGCGCTCCCGGAGACGTCGACATTCCCGCGTGTCTCATGACGATGTAACGTGAGCGTTTTTCGAGCGGCCGGAGCACGCTTGCAATTACGCGAGTTTGCGGCCAGACTAACCCGCTTTGTTGCCCCGAAATTCGGACCGCCGCGTCGTGTCGCGTCGCGTCGCGTCGCGTCGCGTCGCGTCGCGTTTGCATGGTAATATCCGGGTATCAGGTTACACGGGGGGGCCAGTTCCAGCGGGTATTACACCGTGTGCATAGGGCACGCACGCACGCATGCACGCACGCACGCACGCAGTCACGCGCAGCATCGTATCGGATGGAGAGATTGATCGGGATTGATTCCGCGCGATGAATCGCCGGTGCTTATCGAGCCGGACCGGGCTTTTTAGCCGCTCCGCCGTAAGTGCCGGGGCTGTGTAATGCGTGGCCCCGGCGGCTACGTGTGTAAATGCGTATAAATCAGGCGGCCGTTCGAAGGACTCGCCGCGACAGTGATCGATGAGCGCGAGCGCAAATCGAGAATCAGCGCGCGCGCTCGTGTGGGAGCGTTAATGCGCCCGCGAGTCATCGCGGCCATTCGCGTAACGAGATTTAGCGTGCCGAGATGAGAGAGCGTGCACGGAGGAATGAACGTAGCCGGCCGCGACACCGGTTCTTCACCGGAGAGCAGGCAGGAAGGAAAATCGACGTGCTCTCGCACGATCACGCTTGCTTCGCGTCCAGCGAGTCGCAATCCTGACATCACTTCCGACGTCGATATTTAACGTTCATTTCGTATTCTGAAGCGCACGTCAAGCTATCTCGATCGCATCGCGATGAGCCTTGCAGCCTGATGCTTCGTGAGAGCCGAAGGGTGGACAAGCGCTTTCGGCCAATTCGGGCCGCTGAATGGAAAATTTCACTCTCGATACAAGCCGAGTCTTCGGTGGCGAGTCGAAATTTTCATCCCGCTTTTGACCCGCTTTTTAATGTTAATTTATTGCTTCGATATTGGTAATGTTTAAACTCACAGACTCGCGGCGAAAGTTTCCTTTCGTTCAGAGGCGTCGAGCAGTTGGACTAGTAGTTTTTTTTCTCTTTTTTTATGTAAACCAAATCTCCATTCTCGAATCGAAATTTTGTTTCTGCTTTATTTTTTTAACTTATAGCTTTTTTCGAACTTGTAGCTCTGTCGTGTTTCTAGAGCTTACAAACGCCGCCTGCCATTTAGAAGCGCTTTATAGAGGACTCGAGTTTCTGTATAAATCAAATCCCCATTTTGGCCTGCAAACTTGTAGATCTGCAACTTGTAGATGACGGGCCGATTTCGGGTTGAAAATGGAGCCGAAATTTCGGCTCGGAATATTCATTCGAAATATCGCAGCCTATCGGCATCTCGAGAGGCCCCGGGCGACCTCGTGGTCGCCTCCGTGGCACGGACGTGCTCTCGATATAGAACAATAGCAGCCGCTCGCGTAATTAACCAGCGGTCATTCCGAGGGCGCGGCTCTCTATCTTCTCGATCTGCGAGCGGGAGAGAAGAGGAGAGAAAGAGAGAGAGAGAGAGAGAGAGAGAGAGAGAGAGAGAGAGAGAGAGAGAGAGACTCATTTTCACGTACATTCATCCGCAGAACGATTTAAACACTCCTTCCGATGCTTTCCGCGACGCGTTCAACGCCCGACGAACCCGCAAGCGTGGCGAGTCGTGCAATTTTCTGCCACTTTTGAGACGCTCGGTAGGTCTTCATCAGCTTCTATGTAAATTAAATCTTCATCGACCTCCGGGATCTATCTCCGGATGCTGGAGCGATCAGGCCGAAATTTCGACCCGCCAGACTGTGTTTCCCGCGGTAAGATATCGACGCGGCGACGCGATTGTAATAATATCGACTGCCGTGACAGAGCCCGCTTAGAATTCCCGCAACGACGTAAAGCCCTCGCGCGTCGCGGAAGCTACCGGCATATAAGTACCCATTACCTGCTACAGAACTAACGTAGAACAATGGAGAGCGTCTCCCCTACGTAATTACCGCGCAGCTCGCCGTTCGAGGGCGAGGGTCTTTCTCGTGCCGTTCGCCTAGGCCAGAGGTGCACAACTCCGACAGCAAGCTGGAAATTCGCGACACCGTGTCGCCGGTGACAGCTTTCGTTCTTTTCCCGCGGCAAAATTGCCGAATTCGCGGAGGAATCGACAATCGGTCGGGACAGGATGACGTGCCTCTTGGATGTGCGCCCTCGTTACTTTTATCAGGAAATTCGAGCTGAGACTTTGCACCTACCTCTACCTCGTAACTCGTATTGAAATGGAAAATAGTATTATTATTATTATTATTATTATACAGAAAATTGCAAATAGCAAATTACATGAAAATAGAGATTGTAAAGGAAGAAATGTACGCCTTCGAAATAAATTATAGTTGGGATTATAGCAGTTACATATTTCTGTATCAATGCAGACAACAGATGACTTCGGGTAGCCGATTTCTACTTGTCCCACCTTTAGCCGATTCGTCGTAATTGAATCAATCACTGCGCGGAGAGCTGAGAACGCTAATCATAGTCAGTTGTTACTTATAAGATCGCGTGTGTGAGTTCAGCTGAAGCTTCAGTGCAAATCGTTTCATCGGCTGCGGGGAGCATCTGAGGTTGGACTCAAGACGATCAGACCCGGCGATGATTACCAGCTGAAATGTCACACAGTGAGTCAGTAAGGGCGACGCGGCGAGGAGTCGAGTCGCTTTCGGGTTTTCATCCCGAAGGGCCTGGCGAGTGTCATCCTCCTTTTTTATCGCGTTGCGCACCTCTGAGGTCTAGGCGCACCATCTATGCGCTGGGTCTTGCACAGACGCACGCACGCACGCACGCACGCACGCACACCCGGGGGTGAGGAGAGTGTGCAGGTTCACGTGCAGCTCGGCGCACACGTGCGTCCATCACCGCCGTACTTATCCAGCTCGCGGCCACAATTACTGTTCCGGCAACAGATGCGCGCATTCTCGTCCCTGTTGCGCGTTTCTGGCCGCGCGTTCTTAGGGCATCGCGCACGTGTGACAGCGTGACTGTTCTCTCTCTCTCTCTCTCTCTCTCTCTCTCTCTCTCTCTCTCTCTCTCTCTCTCTCTCTCTTTTTTTCTTTCTCCTTTTTGTGAGGACTCGCGGAGTGTTCGACGACATCGACGGAAAAATATCCAGACGGAGCATGCGACTTGGGCCACGAGGGGCTGTACCAAGTTGCGGTGAGGGGGGAAAGTTTTGGGGTATTTCGGGTCGCTCGGCTCGACGCACGCCGTCATTCGGCTCTCACGTTCGGCTTGCTTTGTGCGCATCTTACAATGCGTTGCGGACTGAACGGATTCTTTATAATAGTCGGTCGTTTCCTCTTTCTCTGGCGTTCGTGTCGTGAGTTTTCGCTGCGGTGAGTTTGTTTCTCTTGTCTCTCATTTTTGCATTATATTTCCCGCGGTATTATCGATCCCGCTCTTGTATTCTGTCCCCCTTTTACGCGTTGTCGCGGGTTGGAAATCAGATGTTGTACCAGAGAAATATTTCGCCGTGAATGAATAGATAAATAAACGCGATAAAGATCGTTGTAGTGAATTTCTCCAAAGGCGCTATATTTCAATCGCTCGTGAACGTCACGGCTCCAATTGGAAGATAGGGCGAAAAACCAAAAAAAAAAGAAAAAGACAAAAAAGTCCGAAATATAAAAGTCCGCAACTTTCCTTGATCGCCAATTAGACTCTCACGGAATGTTTCGTTTGGAGATTTTCATGTCGATGACTTAATTGTCCTTTTTTCTTCTTTATTTTCTTTTTCTACTCTCTCTCTCTCTTTCTCTCTCGCGAAAACGTTCGCAGCGAACGACGACAATAAACGACACGCGCGGCACTAGGAGGGGAGAAAGGGAGAAAGAACGTGTTAATAAATTTTAACGGGGCATCTCGCGTCGGACGTCAGAATATGGTCCCCTGAAAATTACGTTTCCGTCATTGCCTTAATCCCGGCGTTCCCAGCGCAGCGCGCGTATCGATTTTTCTCTCCTCTTCTCCTCTCCTCCCGGGTCAGCGGTCTCCTCGTTCGTGCATCGCGAACGCGCTTGTGGCGTGCGCGCGTATCGATATTGACGTGCGGGAAATTGAAATAAATTATTCCGCGTTGCCGCGCGCGAGGTAGCGCGTGTCGCTGCGCGGATATTTCGTCGCGTCGAAGCGCCGATCGATCATTCGGCCATCGCATGCGTGTTTCGCGAAAATCGCGGAATTAAGTCGGCGCGATCCGCCCACAAAGTGCCGCGGCACCGTCTCTGCGAACCCTTCGCGAATCTCGCGGACTCGCGAGCGCTCTCTCTCTCTCTCTCTCTCTCTCTCTCTCTCTCTCTCTCTCTCTCTCTCTCTCTTAGGGCGTCCCATTCTCGCGATTCCGCAAGAGGTAGTCCCGACGAGCGTCAAGTAAGAAATTAGAAGATCGTAACGTGGAAATGTAATGCGATGGAACAAAGCTACTTCTCGCTGCGAGGATCGCCTTGAGAGTCCTTAAGGGCTTGTCTGGTCGGATGAGAATGAAGCGCTCGAAGCGAATTCCTCAATGCAAACAAACTACTTAATAGCTATTGTTACGAGCTTACCGGCGAGTTCTGTCGCAGCGCACGCCTTCACTGTTCGCTCGCTCGCTCGCTCGCGGGGAAATTTTAGTCACGGTCGAAGGAAAACGCTTGTGCTGTGTTTTGGCTCGTGGCGCAATATCCTCGTGTCGTCCGGAAGTCTCAGGAAAGTCGGATAAAGTAGACGCGAGAGAGGAACGGGAAGTACGCCCCCGCGCCTCGTCTCTCGCCACGCCGTGCATTTTGAATTCGCGAATAACGGACGCCTTTCGCGGAGATCGGAAACTGCTTCCTTTTAGTCCAAAGCCCCCCTCCCTCTCGCAATTATGACGACTTAGTGGGAAAGCAACGCGGTGTCCTCTCGTTTGACATTCGCCCGCGCGAATCGCGGCGTGTTGCATTTATCGATGGACGCGCCAAGAAGGAGAAACATACCGAAATTGACAAAGCGAGACTATCTCCCGGGAAGTCACGATACACCGAAATCCGGCCACCGAGGCAATCTTCCGAAATGCAATTTTACCGAAATATCGGAATCGCCTCTCGTTATACAACCCGGCTGCACCTACGATAAATTTCGCCTATAATATCCCCGAAAATTGCATTTCCGTCATTGCCTCAATCCCAGCGTTCCCAGCGGGGCGTATTGATTTTCGGCCGGGTACATTAGTACCTACTCGTTTGAATACAACGACGGTGTACTCAAATGGCTAGATATTAAGCCTTGGGACAATGCTTGTAGAGGCTCCTGATGAGACCGTCTTCACCGTGTGCGAACAGCGCTCTTAGGCGTTCTCATTTGTTGACATCGCAATGACTAGCGCGAAGCTGAATAACCCGATTAACAAGCAAACAACGCGCATCATCGTAGAAATGAATTAATAAACTGTTATTAAGCTCAAGTGTGCAGAGAATCTCAGGAAATTTGGAACTTTAATTCGTGTTGTATTTTTCCAACTCGTAGGAAGGTTTTAATTGATATGCGTTTCACCGCAGAAATGGCGGGCACTGTTTGGCGACATGACGGTTTAGTTTCATTTTTGATTGACGGTTCAGTTTTAAAGAATTTAAAGAGTAACTGCTCTAAAGTTTGATGTGACTTTTAGGTTTATCTGAACTTATTATTGATAACAATGTAAAATTTAGAAATTTTATTCGTTAATTTCTTGTTGACTTAATTTTTTATTTAGGACGTTTATTAAAATTTTATGGAATATAAAAAAATATTATTTAAAATTTTATTTTGGTTAGAATTCAAGCTTAGAATAAAAAAGAAAAATGCGTCTTTAAGATACAGATTCGTGTTAGCTGATTTATTAAGAAAAACCGGCGCAATTATCGCAAAATGGTACACTGTCATTAATTGGGACATTCACTTATATACATTTAATTTGGCGCCACATACGGCGATCTGCTTCCGTTCTGCTTCTGAGCGGCTCGCAATCTGACGGTTCATACACCTGTACTGCTTTCAGGATAATTATCCCCTCTCGGCACAATTGCATACTCTGGAAAAATTGTATTCGGAATATCGTTTTGTCATATATTCACATTTCACGTCTTTGCCCGGGAAATTGTCCCAGATTCCAAGGTGCAGATTTTTCGGGACAATACACGTCCATCTTTCATCGAGTATACTATACGTGTGAATGTATGTGTGTCTTTCTCTCTCTCTCTCTCTCTCTCTCTCTCTCTCTCTCGACAAAGCTATCGCGCGGCTTGACAGAAAGGGACGCTAACGACGGCCGCAAATTCGATTCGCCGGCAAACTTCGTCTGCTCGAATTCTCACCGGGGTGCGCAGCGCGAGGCAGCGCTCGTGCGCTACGTGTTACCTACCGCGAACAAATAGTCCTCCCCGCGTCTCTCGAAAGGGCTGGTCGAGAGTCCGCAGGCTGTGTATATGTTACGCGTGTGTGCGTTATGCGCGCGCTCCCGTTCGCGCTCCTGGCGTTCGGTGTCGCTCGCATTTAATTACCGCGGTCGCGTGACGGCACGACGCCGTCGGTGAAAAGGCGAGACGCACACCCACACGATCAGTCGACTCTCCGCCTTTGTGTTCATTACAGGCGCGAGCGTGAGTTTGAGAGTCGTTAAGGACTAACGGCAGCGGGGCTCGCATTCGCCCTGCTGCGATCTGAGGGAGGCACCTCGCTCTCTCTCTCGCGCGCGCGCGCGCGCGAGGGCTTTCGTTCTCTTTTCACGGCGGATCCGCCGGCGAGGTCTCGGGGAGGGAAACGTGCTCTCTCGACCTCTTGATCGTAACGGGGTTAACTCCGCGGTAAGGGACAGTCCTTTCGGTCGCGCGACGCGACGCGCGTCTCCGCCGATCGCTAATGATGTGACGGTCGCGCTGCAAAACCGAGCGCGAAAACGACGCCCTCGTTGCTTTCGAGATATGCCTGCTCGCGCGGCCTCGTGGCTTTTTACAAGCCGAAAGAACCTGCGGGCGAAAGGGCGACCGAGATCGGACGGACGTTCGCTTTGTCCTCGCTTCCTCGAAGGGCAGCAGACACTGATCGATGCAAACCTCGTGAGACCGAGGATAATGATCGCCTCCTCGCATGCATGTCGTAATTTAAGACGACGGTCACTCCTCACGTACCTGTACGCCGTGCGATCGTGTTGTTTCCCGATCAGAAGAGCTCCTTTTTCTTTATATACGGCCATGAACAACGCGCTCGCCAGAGCAGCCGGACGGTAACTTGCGAAATCTCATCGCCTTGTTCTTCCTCTCTCTTTCTCTTCCCGTTCTTGTGTAACTTTGTGCAGAATAGTTAAAAGCTTGCTGGTTATTTTCTTTCGCACGCGTACATATATGTTGTATGAGTCACAATTAACTCTTTGAATGCGGAGCGTCTCAGAGCTAAATGAGTCGCTGAGGACGAAACACTTCGGGCTGCCGTGAAGCGACCGGGAAGACGAGTTTCTGAAAAATCGAAAGCAGGTCGAAATGAAATCTTCTTTTTGTTACGATTGTTAAGAGATGTAATGAAGAAATGAATATAGGTTCACGTTATAATAGTTGATAAACTTTACTTGTGTCGAAAGTATAAACCGAAGAAATTTATGTAACACATATACGCGTCTCTATAGCATTCACAAGGTTAATAAAATTATTAATTATTTAATGACAAACATATATATATATATATACACTTGGAAATCTTTTGCAATTTCTGTAAATATCCAACATGATACATGTCTACACGAAATTACGAGAAGCTACCGTGTTCTCCTCGATAGTATAGTGGTTAGTATCCCCGCCTGTCACGCGGGAGACCGGGGTTCGATTCCCCGTCGGGGAGTATCTTATTTTGTATATTTTAGAATCTTTGTTTGCTCTCAATTTATACTACATCGTGTAAAAATAAACATATATTTACATATCAACGTATAAAAATAAATATATATTTTGCTTACACATATAAAAAACAGTATATTAAAAGGAAAGAAAAAAAAAGCAAAAATTAAATACTCCCCGACGGGGAATCGAACCCCGGTCTCCCGCGTGACAGGCGGGGATACTAACCACTATACTATCGAGGAGAACACATGGAAAACCTTCTCTAATATGGTACTATAGGAGCTAGTATATATATCGTGAATATTTTATTTTGCTCTTTTTTCTCATTGATATGCTATCCTGTATAAATAAATAAATAAATAAATAAATAAAAATATACATTTAAGTTCACACGTAGATGTATAAATATATATTTATTTTTACGTGATATAATAATATGAAAGCAAACAGTTTTTTTAAGGAGCAAAATAAAAACCTCCCCGACGGGGAATCGAACCCCGGTCTCCCGCGTGACAGGCGGGGATACTAACCACTATACTATCGAGGAAAACATGGTAACCTCTTTCAAATTTGAGTAGTTATAGAATCATGTCGAATAGTTGCAGAAAAATTAAAAGATTTTTAAGTTTTATTAAAAAGCATCACGTTAGACACATTAACAGTACTGTTCTATCATGTAGCGTGAGCATACCAATGCTCGAGAATCCTTTTCCGCATTGAAATACAGAACGTTACTTTTTCCTTTTCTCGCGAGACTTGATATTTTTTATTTTGTAAAAAATATTTGTAAAATATAAAAAAAATTACATTGCATCGGCCGGGAATCGAACCCGGGCCGCCCGCGTGGCAGGCGAGCATTCTACCACTGAACCACCGATGCTTGTATGAAAGTGCCTACCCGTTTTGTAGCTGAACTATGATTAACGCGAGAATAGTTTATGCATTCAGTAGAAATCTGTAATCGTATAGGAAGAAAAATGTAAAAGAAAGTCAGTCGTCGCGAGAGATGAAATTTTTATGTACTTGCGTACACATCGAAATGTCAGATACCAAGGTTACTGTCGTGACGAGTACGACGTTGGGTAAACAAAACACGCGTACCTGGGCGGTATATTTTGTTAAAAGACTCAGAATACGATTATCGTGAGACCGTTAGAGGGACGAAAAATATCTCCCGTGCATTCGCATCGCGCGCGCGTCATCCGAGAGGCGAACTTTAAACGAGGTGCAGCAGGGTTAAACAGAGAACGAGACAATAACGAATCGCCTGTCCGTTTCGCCGATGACTCTGGTTCAGGGCCGCCCGCCGGTCGTTGCACCATCGTGGCCTGAGTAACAAAGAGAACGCGCCTGGTCAACACGGGCTCGTGTTATTCGTGGGGCTCGCGACTTTCGGCGTTAGTATTTATGGCCGTCTCGGTCTTCGTACGATAAGATTGTCTTCGTGCCCTCACGAAGGGCAACGGCGAGTACCGCGGCTCGATGCATGGCCGCGCGTATCTTTCTTTCGAACACGGCGATTCGAGCGATCTCACGATCGAGTGCCCCGAGGAAAAGGAGAATACGAGTGGAAATTGGAGTTTCATTCGTTGCACCTTGACAAGCGCCTCGTGTACTCGGTTACACGCTATGTGTCCGTCGGTTTTCTTACCATCGCTTCGTCGAAAAATCAAATCGAGGTTACCTACAATCCCATTGCATTCCTATTGCGTCTACTTAATAATCCACTTTACAGCCTAGTTGTCGGAACTTGAATATTACTTTCGATCTCAATATTCCATTTAATGCTGAGACTTAACGTTCTGAAGCACGCATCAACCTCGTTTGCGAAGAAATGTTAGATTCTATATAAATTAGATCTCTATTTCCCAGAGTCGGAATTTTGATCCTACTTACGACCTTAATATTCCATTCAACGCTAATTTAATACTCCGAAGCGTATATTAACCTCGTTTGATCGTATTTAACTTACAGCTGCACTGAGCGGTCTTCTTGTATACTTAAAACAGGCAAATTGTGGGTTCTCAGCGATTTAGAAGTGCTCGATAAACTACTTTCCATGTAAATTAAATCCGCTTTGGACTTTCAGAATCTATAAATGTTGAGGTCGAAAACAAGGCTGAAATTACGACTCGGGCGAATGCCATGCGAATCGAGATGCCCCGACGCATACGGTCGACTCTGTAACGAAAGAAACGTTAGTTTACATGCATGAGATTTTTCTCTTCCCCCTCCCCTCCCCCCCTCTCTCTCTCTCTCTCTGTTTCCGTTTTTCCCTCTCGTGGACAACCCGTCGATGCTATCTCGTACTTCGATTAGGTACGGGACTACAAGAGCACGAGAGTAATAAGCGGAGGGACTACTCGTGTCACGAAACGGGCAGACACGATGCACAACATACGCGCGGTCTCTGAATCGAATCCGAAGAAAAGCGCGGCGAGATAGGGCAGGTAGTCGACTCCGACATCCGGTTTGCCGTGGAACGAAGTCAATGCACCTGGCCCGTAGCAGCGTCTCGGCCCGATCTTCGAGAGCTGTCTCCTACTTACGCAAGCTACGCGATCGCTCAGCCTCTCTCCCCTCCCCCTTCTTGCTCCTCTCTTGCTCCGGTTTCTTTCTTTCTCGCTGCTTCGCTTCCGCTCTTTTTTTCTTTTTACCGAGACCCAACGAGAAAACCACTCTCCGATGGAAGATAAACGATCGACGGCAGAATCATTCGAAAATTGCATCACACGCGAATACCGCCGCATTTTCGAGGGTAAATTTCACCGAGGCGTCGGTACTTTCGCCGTAGCGGCGCAATTGTCGTCCTCGTCGTCCTCATTGTCGTCGCTCCTAATTCGACTCTTAGAATCCGCGCGATCTAGCGTAATATCTCTCCCCCCTGCCCCTCTTGAATATCTCGTCACGAAAGCGATTCAGCGAAAGCGGCGGCACTCGCTCGCTCGCGCAGATCGAAAGCAAATACATGCGCTTTCACCAGGGCGGATCGGAAAAACTCGGTCGTGCGAGGATCGCGGCGATGGGCGAGGTAGTCGGCGTACACGGGGGTCGCCTCTCGGCGCGTCGTGTTCGCGGCGGCGGCGGTTACCCGTCGATTCCGGACTCCAGGACAAGGCCACGCCACTGGCCTCCGCGAATCGTCGATCACGATCGACGGGAGGGATAGGACGAGAAAAAGGGACAGAGGGCCGCGCGATGGTAAGCGGGTATTACGAGTCTCGCTGAACCGCACAGCCGGAGGAGAGGCTCCTTGCGGGATGCACCGCGGAGGTGGAGGCGACCGTGTGTCTCTTCGGCGAGGAGGTTCATGGCCGTCGTCTTGCTTCGGGGACCGCAGGATCGATTCCGCCGCGACGAGATTCAGCGGAGGGCGAGCAGCGAGAGAGAACGAACAGCCCTTTCGTCCCCTCGTCCTTTTTTCTTCCTTTCTTCTTCTCCTCTCTTTTCAATCGCTGCCCGGCTACGGGAAGATGAGCCGCGATAACAAGCTAAGAAGGGAAAAGGGCAGATAACGATGACGCAAAGAACGATGATTGTACGAGGAAAGTCCTAATTGCGAGCGCGAGTCTGTCTGCTTTTCGTCCTGCGCATACTTGCGTGCGCGCACGCGAGTCTTCGCGTCCCCGTCGGGTCATCGGACTCCAAGTTTAGCCAGGAACACTCGTTACTCCTCCTCTTCTTCTTCTTCTGCTGCTGCCTTTTCTTCTTTCTTCTCCTCCTCTTCCTTCTCCTCCGATGCGGCCGCGATTAATGCGCGTGTGCATCGCGCTGCGATTCTTCTCCTTCGCTCGCGCCCCCTCTCGTCGCACCTTGTACACCGGCGCGATAAAGGAGCCAAAGGTTTGTTCACCTCTCCGCGCGATCGCTAAAAACAGACCACGCGAACGCACGACAAACTTTGCGCGTCCTGCCGCGCTGCCCGTCGTCGTCGGCCCGTCGCTCATTCTTTGCGCGCGTCGGAACTTGATAGACATAATATCAGCCTTGCGTTTCGCCGTCGGACGTGTAACGACCGCGCGAGAGGCTCCGTCCGAGAGGAGGAGCAGTCGTCACGAGGATAATTCGTCATACGTTTGCCGACAGCCTCGGATTCGAGTTAATATCCTCGGTGTGACATCGCGATTGATTAATAGCGACCCGCGTATTCTCGTTACGCTCGAGCGGTCTCGAAAATAGCGTGACGACGGCGGGATGGGGACAGGGGGGGGGGAGAAAGCCGCACGGAAAATTCTTTCCGCTTTCATGTTTTTCCTTCGTCGGGATCTGGCCCGGTTTCCCGAAATCGAGGTAGATACCAGTTGGAAATATGATGTCCCAAAGAAGCGGCTCCCGAAATAGGAAACCCGAAACTTCTTTCGATAATTCTTTCGGCAAGGCTTCTTATTTCTTTTTTTGTCCTCCCTGCGTTTCTTTATCGTCATTCTGAGTGGAAATTTGGATTCTACTTTCGACCGTGGTATTTCATTTAACGTTAATTTAACAGCTTGAAGTCTGCGTCGAGCTACTTTGATTGTATCTAACTTAGAACTTTGCCGAGAAGTCCTCTCGAGAATCTGCAAGCGGCAATTGTGCTTTTTCTGTGTTGTGAATAGGACTTTTGTTTCTGTACAAATTAAATCTCCATTGCTCTCCTCCGGAAAGGGTAGACAGTTGAGGCCGAAAATTGAGTCAAGATTTTAACCGAGTGCTAACTTGTGTAGGAATTCAATTTCTATACATAAATTGAATCTCCATTTCCGAGTCGAAATATTAATGCAACTTTCGACCTCAGTATTCCGTTTAACGTTAATTTAACTTGTTAAAATCTATATCAATCTATTTTGTATAAGTGAAATTTTCATCGGTCCTGCGGAATTTATTAATGGTGGGCAGCTGCGGCCGAAAGTAGAGCCGCAATTTCGACTTGAGCAAATACCGTGGACGCGCCATACGGCGAATGAGAGCCTGTCTTTGATTCATCACCGAGCGCTCCAATTGATTCGTCGGCGAACAGTATTGAAAAGTGTCCTCCGCGCCGTTCGGGAATGATCAAATGCCGCGATTCTTACGATGTTTTGCGCGCACGCGAGGGTAGTCGCGTATCGATCGGACTGTCCGTCCGTCCATCTTGCCTGCGTTTAAAGCCACCTTTGTCCACGCGTTTACAAAGCGCGTTTCCATCGGCTGCGTTCAAGCGTCGCGAATCACGCAATTTATTTTATGGAATTTAATTAAAAAGAATTGGTCTCGTACGCGCAAAGGAGATTACCGGATATTATGTTAAACGCTGTCGACTCTTCCTTTCTCTCTCTCTCTCTATCTCTCTCTCTCTCATTTCGTCTCCTTTTCCTCTGCCATGAGGAACGTTGCTGAGCGATAATACAAGTGAAGGAATGAGCTCATACTTTGCACGTGTTTCCTTTATCTCTCCTGTCTCTTTTTTTTTAGTTTCACCTCGCGACGCGATAACAAATCGACGAGACAAACAAACGGTACAAATGTAAGAACCGTATCTCCCCGTGCCATCGCGCTAATTTTACGTCATTTCGGTGTGACCCGCGACTAACTCGCTTGGCTCGCTTGGCGGTTAATGGCAACATTTCGCGCACGTCGCGTTGGACTTGTTCTCCTCCTCCTCCTCCTCTTCCTTTCCTCTCGCGCCCCTCCTCCGCCGAGCGAGAGCAAACGCACGGGCGGGCAAACTTTTACGCGTTCGTAAATTGCGGTTAGCACGAAGATGCTAATCGCCAGGGAGAGAGAGGAATTACCGAGCACGTTAACAATACGTGTGCGTGTGTGTGAGTTTGTCACGCCGATCGAAAGTCACCGTTCTGCCACGGTTGTTGCACATAATCGCGCTGTTCCAGCGCGCACCGCTGCACTCTTAATTGCACGGGGGGCCTGCGATTCGCGTTCCATATGAAACCGCACGTGATTTCGTGTCTTCGTGAAATAAATTCAATAAATAATACCGATCGCGCGGCGGGCTTGAACGCACACACACATGCGCGCGCGCGTGTGGAACTGCCTCGAAAAAATTCGTGCAATAATTGATGCCATTTAACCGATCGCGCGCACCGTTATATACGTGTGTGTGTCTGTGTGTGCGACAGCGCGAGCAGACATTTTCTCTCATTTTTTCGAGCACAAATCGATATCGCCCGCCGGAGCTAGTAGCAACAATTCACTCGCGCGTGCCCGCTCTATGAATAAGTGATCACGCCTTCGAGCTTAAAAGTCTCGTCCGAGTCTCGCGCACGTGCGTCGTTTCTCACGGCAGAGACAGAGCTCGCACCCTCGCTTTGTCCGACGAGGATGACGCGCCGCGGGATTTGAGGCCGCGTCGCACACAAATTCGCGCGAGACGCTTTCCGCGAGAATGACCCTTCGAGAAGAATCGCTCCAATCTCCGAATTTCGCGATTTCGGGATGCGACGCGCTTCGACTCGCTCTCCGTGCGACTGTCCACGTCGGCTTTCGGCGTTAGTTTCAGCCGGCGTCGGCCTTATGTCCTCATGCAAATTAGCGCCGGATGGCGCTTAGGCGTGCGCGAAAACGGCATCGCATATTCACCGAGTCCCGCTGAATGCGAGAATAAAAGGGACCGATTGGCCGCGGCAATAAATAACGGCTCCGGTCTGCCCGGCGCACAGAATTCGCCCCTTCTGCCTCCCCCCCCACTCGCCCCTCGCGAATTCTCCTTGCCCGCGCGGTGCGGAGGACAATGGATCGTTCGACTGTTCCGTCGTGATATCACCGTCGCGCATCTACGTGGCGGACGATGAACGGCCTGCAACGCGAAATATCGCTTTCGCGTGGCCCAAGTAAGCGCATAATAAAACCGGTCACTGCCGCGATTCGGGACCTATTCTGGGCCCTATCGTCATAATTGCTCCTTTGAACAGTGCAACCTTTCCTCGGCTTTACTTCGGGCATTTTTTCGCGTCGTCAGACACAATAGAAATATATCAGCTGATCAAAATACACGAAATACCCTGTGTATAGAAACTGAAGTCCTACAATTTGCTATTTGTAAGTTCTCAAGCTCTTTCGGTAAAGAGCTGCGGTTTAATGCAATCAAAAGCGGTTGATGTAGGCTTCAGAATATTACATTAGCATTACATGGAACGTTGAAATTGAAAATAGCGTAAAAATCGTGATTTGGGACGCAGTAACATTTACTATTCTTTTTCTCTCAATAGACGCGTATGGTGTCTCATACGAACGTCAATTAAATACCAACGGGGGAATATTATTAATTGCTGAAGAAACATCGATATTTTTATCAACCGGCGGTTTTGTCGAACAAAACCGCGGATCGTTTTGTATTTTACTGCGAGCTGGAAACAAAATTGGTGGAATCGACGTGACAATGACACGATTAAATTAAGTTTCGTTTAACGGAAGGAAAATTTCTGGTCTTTAAATAGCGAATTTGATTCCTAAGAACGGTGTTAAAGAGCCGTTTTTTAGTCGAAGGAAAAAGAATTTCCAATTTTTTTATGAGCGGTCCTAGATTCGGTTCTCCGGCATTCCGAAACGCGTTCAATCGTGCTGTCCTCGTGTTAGTTTAATCAATCTTTCTCCTCCGCGCGTCTCAAGATTGCGCAGGCAATGACGCGTGCGGATTTTTCGAAGCTCCCAGCGACCGCGGCTATATCGGATTTTCATAAGTGCCTCTGGTTACGGTCTATATGATACAACGATCCTCTCCGGCGGTATCGGATGTCCATCGCGAATAACGACATCGTTCCTCGGATAAGCTCCGTGTATGCGAGAATACACGAGGACGAACGACGACGACGACGACGAGGCCGTTGACGGCACGACGTCGAAAAAACTGGACGTTCACGACGGCCGTCATTACGCGACCTTAGCCCTCTTAGGGTCGGCTAATTGCAGTGGCGATTTAGCCCAATGAAGGAGTGAATTGCGGTTTGTTCCCGAGAAAACGTCAGGCACCGGAGGATTTATATACGCGAGAGCGGCCGACTCGGCGCTCGCAAGAAAGCGTCTTCAAGCCGCGACAACGGCGGCAACGTGTCACGTCCGACAGACGGATCGGCCGTTAATTTCTTCTCAGCTATTATTATTCATTATCACGACAGTCTGACATCGCTTTCGATCCGAATGAGAGACAACTTTCTCAGCCGGGCCAACCGGCGCGGCGGAGCGATTACAAAACGCGTGACATATGCGAGAGCCTACGGTCGGTAGACGGCGGATGACGCGGAATAATTAAACGCATAGTTAAATGTTAAGGGGACAAAAAGGCTGGGGAGGAGGGAAGGAGAGACAAGTCGAACGGGGCTCGGGCGAAACCCGTTCTCGTCCTCGTCTCTGGCTCGCTTCGTCGCGCGAGTCGACGCACTAAAAATACAACACCCGCTGGCGCTTTAAACTCGCGAACGAGCTCCGAGCGAAGTCACTTAGCCGCGACATTGTTGCAACTCACAGAACCAGTCGTCGTAGCGATCGCTGGGAGGGGGCGAGGGGTCTTCTTGCACCTGTGACCGCGCGGGATGTCGTCGGCACGTACACTCATGAGGAAAAAGAGAAAGAGAGAACCCCATGCAGCTCGCTGCGAATCCATCGCTGCACTCGTCGTTGTCCCGGGGACACCCGGTACATGCGGCTGGTGAATTTCACGCGCGTCGCACAACGCGTACGTAAACAACGCGTGCGCCGAGCGTGCACGGGTCGCGATCTATCCCGACGTACAACAATAACCGCGACAACGACCGAAGTGGCGGATCAACATCGCTCGATAAGATTAAGGCGCGACCGACCGATCGGACGACGACGACGACGACGACGACGACGACGACGACGGCGGCAGGTGCATTCGGCAACTCCGGGCTTGGCATAAATTTTAATCTCGCGCAAATGAGGTCACTGGCCGTCCAGGTGTTTGCTCGACGCTGAAAATAAAATGCGCCTAACTAGTGGGAAAATGCGCGAGCGCGCGCACATCCCTTTGTGCGAGCAGCGTACTCGGCTCGGTCGCGTGCGACGTCTGCCGCGTGGAATAGATTAGATTAATTGGAAAAAACCAAGTTCATCCTAATTGTAACTGTCCGTAACCGGCCGTAACGTCCGGCCGCTTCTTTCTCGCGACGCCGGCGGCTACGAGAGCGACAGCTCGCGGCAGCCGGCGGCAGCTCGCATCTGCCGCGCGAGTTCCCACGCGGGTTCACCTGCTCGCCGCGAAAATGTCATTTTGCAAGCTTCGACAGCGGCTCTCTCGCAATATTAATTACTAACTCGTGTCTAATAATCAGCCGTAATATCGGGCGGCTGGAAACGCGCGGTTTAACGAGCAGTCAGCATTATTCATTCCGCAAACGACGGCGGCTTGTGTTAGCTGCACTGTTTCGTCCCCTCTTCCGCCCTTCGTCCTCCGCTACTCTTCTTCCAGTCGCCGTTGTACCCGCGGTGCAAATTATGGGTACATTTTCATTTTCCTCACGCTGTCGAGCGGCGGACGCAGGATGCGCGTTACTTTATGAGGCACAACAAAATGGAGGGAGGCACGACGATCTCTCGGGGCGGCGCGCGAGGGCGTCTTTTGTATCTCACGCTCGCAGTACAAATAACCAGATCCGAAGGAGAAGAGAATAGCAGCGCAGCCGCCTCCGCCGTGAACATATGCGGGTCGATCGAGGGTGTATTTTCACGTGCGCCGACGGCGACGTGGATTCAATGTCGTGCGAACGATGCGACGGCAAGATTGGTATTGACACAGGCCGGTGGGATTCTCTCTCGCGGCTTTACCTGAGAGAAACAGAGAGGAAAGGAGGAGAGAGAGAGAGAGAGAGAGAGAGAGAGAGAGAGAGAGAGAGAGAGATTGGCCTTTCCGACACCCTGCGCTCACCTGGACGCTTCTTTCGAGAAATGTCCGCGCGCTGCGCCAATGTCCGGTGTATTGCTATTTTATTACGCGTAGCCGGCCAGTCGTCGCGCCGGCCGAGCAGTTCGCGTTGTCGCACGCCGATGGGATCAACGCGAACAATGAGCGCACGGCGATTATTCTCAAACGACGCGCGTATGTATGTTGCCGTTTCGTTGAACAGCGCGGGAAGCGGACATATACCATGGTACGAAGAAGGAATCAACTCCGTTGGTGAAACTAACGCTCCGCTGAAGTTTTACGATATTCCCTTTTCTGACAGGAAGACGATAAATTCTTCCTTCGAGTACACGACGCGATGAGCGTAGTTTCAGGTTATTACCAAGAAAATATTCTTTGTCGGGTAACTTTGTTGAGGATGATTACCCGAGGAAAGGAACGTAAACCGAGCAATCGTTTAGCAGAATGTCATTTCTCTCGGCGCAACAAAGCACGTGGCTTTTTACAGTACGGACGAATGTCTCCGGTCACGCCAATAGAGACGCCATTTTCCACCGTCGAATTTCCGTCCGATCCTTATTCAGTCATATAAACGTCCTGTCCTTGCATATTTCATAGCGCGATGCTTGTCGCGCATTTACGACATGCACTTCGCGTATTTAACGCAATGTCGACGACGAGGCCGGAGCGCGCATCGCACGAACTTCCTCGGTGGCTCGACTGCCAAAGTGGCTCAAAGTACTGATTATACGACGTCCTCGTGGTCGGGGATGCTGTAACTGCCGCCATGATGCCACGGATACTCAGAATTTTTATTTCGTGCGAGATGCATCCACGTTGATTCATAAGTGATTCCTCCGACCGGAACAGGGGAATGGATTTTCAAGAATTTTCCTGAGTCATCGCTCTCTCTCTCTCTCTCTCTCTCTCTCTCTCTCTCTCTCTCTCTCTCTCTCTCTCTCTCTCTCCCAAAGAGAGCTGCGCTTCGCGGAAGCGTCCACGCGCTCGCGGTGAGTCACTCGCGGTGCGCCCGGGGACCGCGTCGCCCCGGTCTCCGATCAGGCTAATCAGTATCTGTCATGTGTGGTCCGCCGTACATGAGGCGTAATTAAAGGGAATTAGGCGGGATTGTGTCGAGAAGCGAAGGAGAACGCTCGATATCGAGGAGTACACGATCCGTGTAGAGAGTTTCTTGCGACCTAACTGGCGTCCAGTTAGAATTTTTCGGGAATCTACGCGATTAAAAGGACCATTAAAAGGTTTACGTTTGTCTTTGTTTTTTCTTCAATTTAGACAAAGACAGACGTATGATTCAACTATCAGTTGACTTGCCAAGGAATTGGAACAACCAGCCCTATGTGTCATTACATAAAATCATATATAATTATATATAAATTATGTATTATTACATATGATCCGTATACGAATTTTACCTCTATATAATAATTATTCGCGGATTATTCAATCGCGAACTGCCAAAATCGTTTGATACGTTTGACGAACGTTACGTTGCAGTTGTACAACGAGAGTTGCGAGCACTCGCTGCTCTTGCTTCTCACGTCGTACGGTGAAAGCTAGCAATGGTTTGTGAAATATATATATCTTTCCCTCTCTCTCTCTCTCTCTCTCTCCCGCTCTCTTTTTCTCGGTTGTATGCGGAGGAAATTGTATATCTTACTCCCGCCGTTTGCGCCCTTGCGACTGCATTACGTCACACGTTTCCCGGCGAAAGCGACATGGTAAAAGGCGCGCGATGTACATCGTAACGCCGCGGTGCGAAGAGCGAGAGAGAGGGAGGGAGAGAGAGAGAGAGAGAGAGAGAGAGAGAAAAAGACAGCGAGAGCGTCGTTATGAATAAACAGCGACATAATTTCACTTCCCTTTCTTCGAGGGATGCGACATCTTAGCCGAGGTACTCGGATTTGCCATTTTCACCGGCGCGCTTTAGGTCTACCGTCGTCTGCTTTGACAGCGAGTCGATTACACGAGGTCGTTAAAATTACAAGACGAAACGCGAAGGTTCGTTCCAACATCTCCGTAGTGGAACTTGTGCTGTTATTTGCAGCGTTGTATAATGAAATAATATAAGATGTCGCCGAGACGCGGCGTCTTGTCGCGCGATATGCGTCACAACGTTGCGACGTGCACAGAAAGATACACGCTGCATTGAGGGAAACGTTACTTGCTTTTCGAGTATCTCATTAGTTTGTGTATCCGCGCGTCTGTTGTGAGTCCATAAGTATCGAATTTTATTCAGACCGCATTCCGAATTCTGTCAAGTTGAATATCTCAATCGAGGATATTAAAATTAAAACCGATGTGACCCTGGAAAACAATTTAATCAAAAAAAAAAAATTCTCAATACGGTTCGATTGTACTTCGTTTGTACCCGTTTGTACCACTTTTCGTTTCGTTTGTACCTCAAAGAATAAAAAGATAGGAGAAGGGGGAAAAATAGCCAGCAAGTATAAGATATCCGAAAATGGCCAACGTCATCCGAAAGAGAATCGTTTGTATCCGTTTGTACCTTCCTTCAAATCGTTTGTACCTCAAAGAAACCGGAAGTACAGGATCTTTAAAATGTATCGGAAGGTTACTTTCGTATTTCTGGTTTCTTTGAGGTGCAAACGGTTTGAAGGGAGATACAAACGGGTACAAACGATCTTCTTTCGAACGGCGTTGGCCGTTTTGCGATATCTTATGCTTGCTTGCTGGCTATTTTTCCCCCTTCCCTCATCTGTTTATCCTTCGAGGTACAAACGAAACAAAAAGTGATACGAACAGGTACAAACGAAGTACAATCGAACTGTATCGCGAATTTTTTTTTTTTTATAAAGTTCCTTGCCAGGTTCACATCGATGATATTAAATTGAAACAAAAGTATAAATTTATGACAAAAATTAGTTTGACTCCCCCGTGTAAAGAATTTTATAATAGCCTTGAAGAGGGAATAAATCCTCCTTTTCAGGAGGATGTGAGCTCCTTTCAAATTCGTGGTGAGCGTAATTTCTCGCTGTTATCACGAAAACATTTCTCGTTGAAGATAAAATCGTTGCTTGAAAGAATCTAAAACGGAGCAATCGCTTTTCCTGACCGTAGAATGACATTTACCTCCGCGTGCAATCTGACGCGAGAGCGTTATTATAAATAAACAGCCGCGTAATTTCGCTTCTTACCCTCCGAGAGACGTGACATTTTAATCGAAGCTCTCTAATCTGCCATTTTCATTAGAGCGCTCCCTCGGTCTGCTTTCCCTCACCTGCCTTGTTGCCGGCGAGCGATTACACACGAGATCGTTAAAGTCGCGAGACGAACACCTCCTCGCGCTGAGATTCGCTGGTTGCTCGCAAGCTCGCGTACGTGGAAACAATGTAAGGACATCGCCGGGGTATGGAATGTCGTCTCTCGCGTAAAACGGTTTTACGCGAGCGCGGCCACGATAAAGCGGTAATATCGCGTCCGGGACTCGAGCGCGTCTTCGTCGACGGCTCGCTTTGTTTTCGGCCGGTCGAGTCGACGAATCGCCGTCGTGCTGCGACGAGAGACGAGAGCTCGCTCTCGCTCGCTCTCCCGCGAGCAATTGCGAGAGTGTCGCCGAGAGATCGGGAGGAAACGGCCCATTCGGTCCGGCTGAAAAGGAATTCGATCGTGTCGGGACAATGCGTCCCCCCCTCCTTCTCCCCCTCCCCCCTCCCCCCGTCGCGCTACGATCTACTGGCTGTACAAGCGTGAAACTGGGGGAGGGGAAGCATTGTCTCCTCGGCCGCGTGCTGCTCGCCGCCGTAAGCAACGGCGCGCGACTGGTCGACTTGCGAGGAAAAGCCACGCTTTTTTCCACTTGGTCATATTAACGAACGAAAGCGAGGGTAAGGGAGGAGGGGGATCCTTGGCGCGCTGAAATCGGGCCGGGGGAAATCCCGCGTCGTCGAAAACGAGAGCTGCACACGCTCGCCCGTGGAAAATTTCGTCGTTTACGTTATTGGCCCAGTTTTCCGCTCGCGTCGAACGAAACGAGGGAGAACTTGTAATCAGGTTTGTGTACATATGGGGGGGGGGAGACGGGGCCGGAAGGCTGTAATACCTACGTTCTTCCTCGATTTCTTCCGACTCTTCGATTATCCCGCCGGTGGTCGGTGGCTTTCACCACTCCTCGTTATCGTTGGAGCCGGCGAGGTAAATTCGTGATAAATTGACTGGGCTTGACGGAAAGACGAAGGAAAGGAGAGCCGGATCTCGCTCGGTGCGAGGATCACTGAGCGACGCCTGGTCTCTCATCGCGACGTGTTCCCTCACGTTCTTCATCCACCTCCCCCCCTCCCCTCCTTCTCCGGCTCGTAAGAGCGCGATGATCCCGGTAAATCGCCGCGATTTTCCACCTCCGTTCAGCGCGCGATCAGGTCGCGAGTTCGCGTGATACCGGGGAAAGCTCGCCACGACGAGTGGGCCTCGGTTCTCCTACTCTCACGAGGACGTAATTAATAATCGTCTCACGAACTCGAGACCTATCCGTTTTCGCTCGGAAAGTGGCTGAAACGCCGGGCGTTGAAAGTCGACTCTGTGGATTTAATTTAATAGGAAAACTGTTAATTAAGTCGGCGCAATGAAAGAGCGGCCTCTCGTCTCTGCCTCTGCGTGCGACGTTTGCATGTGTGTAGGTTGGTGCATGTGTGCGTATATACGGAGCACGTATTGCCAGCCGGGTTTTATGCCTCGCGAACTTAATAAGGCCGTGGTGCAATACGAGCAATATCGGCAGGATAACGGCCCGCGCGGAGAAGCAACACCCTCTGTGGATTTGTCTGTGTGCGCTCAGCTACACGGAATATCTCGTGGTACAACTCCGGCCGAGGGGGGAGGAGGAGGGGTCGGGGGCAGAAGGGCGAATCGATGGACTATTCCCGCCAGCGGGGGCGCACCGTCGCCGACACGGTTTCGGGCTCGCGCACTTTTTCTCTTTCTTTTTATTTTTTTTTTTTTTTTTTTTTTTTGCGAAAAACCTACTCATCTCGCCAGAGTCTCACCCACCTGAGAGGGTGCTTTTCCATTCCCTTCTTCTGCCCGCTGCCTTGCTCTCTACCCTTACTTGCCCCGTCGACAATTCAAACCGGTCGGAATCCTTCGCGAATAACGCATTCGACGGTGCTCCGAGCCGCTTCGGCTCGACTCCTCCTTCCCCGAGGATCGTGCTCGCCCCCTCTCGTAATCTCAATAATTACTGTCCGCGGGAGGGAAAAAATACATCGTGGCGCGCGCGCGCGCGTAAGCCGAGCCGGGCGAAAAGTTAGCGAGGAGACAAAGAGTCGGAGTCGAAGGGGAACGAAAAAGGAGGGACACAGAGTGGAAAAGTGAGGGGACCGCGGCGAACGGAGGACGGAAGATGAGAGAGAGAGAGAGAGAGAGAGAAAAAGAGATAGATACAGTCGGGGGATGGGGCAGAAGGAGAAAGAAAGAAAGAGATGAGGAGGGGGGAGAGAGTACGCTCGTATTGAGATGTATCCCTGTATCTGTATTCGTACAGAAAGCGGGGGGGAGGGAAAGCGAGAGAGGGCGAGAGAACGCGCGCGCGAGAGAGAGAGAGAGAGAGAGAGAGAGAGAGAGAGAGAGAGAGAGAGAGCGCGCGAGAGAGAGAGAGAGAGAGAGGAGCCGGCGTCGTCATGGCGACCGTATCGATCCCCACGGGCCGCGGAGATATGTACGAAACGATTCACAGTTAGCGAATTCTATCCCGCCGCGTTAATACGAGTAGGCTCTGCGGGAGTTGCGAGTTGTGCCACATTCAACGCGCGCGCATACCCACGCGCGATAGTTGCTCAAGAGTTAGGAGATCGAGCGCCCGGGCTCGGCCGCAAATTAATTCCCGCGTCCCCGTCGACTCGTCGCTCGCTCGGGAATTCGTCTTCGGAATTCGATGTGACTCGTTTGAATTCGCAACGTCATGTCATATGGAAATCCGAGCCGTCGAAATTAGAAAGAACGCCGCGTCGGAGCAGCCTTGCTTCGTCAGTTTCTCTCTCTCTCTCTCTCTTTCTCTCTCTCTCTCTCTCTCTCTCTCTCTCTCTGCCTCTTCCTCTCTTTGTCTCTTTCTCCCTCTCTCTTATCTCTCGTTTGGCACAAAGTGCCTCTCGAATTGTCGTGTCGCAGCAACGTCGAACTCGCTCGTCCTCATGTATTAGTATAAATAAATCACGGGACATCGTGGGGGGGGGGAGGGGATAGCCGCGTTAGTACGTACCCGGGGGACGTCGTCGGCCGACGAGAAGGACGAGAGCGCGCGGCGAAACTGGAACGGTAGAGTTAAATTACAGATCTTGACAGATGCGACGGCTGATTCGGTCCGGTCGATTCGATTTTTCGCCTCGGCCGGCTGCTCCGAGCCAAGGTCGCAACCAGGTGTAAAACGCACCGCTTAGCGCCGCAGACTAAACAAAGGCCTGAAATTTATTTATTGCGGGTAGCCAGGGAGAGTGAGAGAAAGAGAAAGAGAAAGACGACGACGACGACGACTTCGCCGCCGCCAGCGGTCGTTGAACCCTCGTCGTCGCCTGAAGTCGACGACGTATCGCTTTGACGAGAAGGATCGTTATCTCTCTTTCCCTCTCTCTCTCTCTCTCTCTCTCTCTCTCTCTCTCTCTCTCTCGCTCGCTCGCTCTCTCGCCGATCCGCGGGATCTGCACACCGCGCGTATCTAAATCGTCGACAGGAAAGATAATACCGCGCGACCGACAAAGGAGCGCGTCAGGCTGGCAAAGGGGTGAACTCGGCTGCTGCGACGACGGCAGAAACACAGCGGTCGGCGTCTTTTCCAAAAGCCGAAAGTGAGGTGAAAAGCCAGTGGAAAAAGCTCGCCGGTGAAGGCTCCGCTCGTCGCTGTCTCGCGTTCGAGATCGATTCTCCGCGGGCTGACGCGTTAGTCCGCGTCAGAAATTTCCCAGGATTTTCCCGACTCCGGCAAAGATCGATTAGAGTGCCCAAATTTGTCCCAACATTGCCCGGCCGATCACGATACTAATCGGGAATCCCATTCTCGTCGGAAACACGGGTTCTTTGTCTGGAATCGACGCAGGGAAACGCTCAAT
This sequence comes from Harpegnathos saltator, assembly GCF_003227715.2. NCBI lineage: Eukaryota > Metazoa > Arthropoda > Insecta > Hymenoptera > Formicidae > Harpegnathos > Harpegnathos saltator. The sequence goes on from NW_020230714.1 coordinate 50,050, forward strand.
GGGGGAATTCCGGCTTTTTTCTATCGGTAACGTCGATACGCTTTTATACTATCGATCTTTTCGCCAAATGTTTGGAAATACCACTACATCAAAAGCATCGCGGAATTTTGTCTTTTGTAATAATCAACGAAACAAGCTGTGGAAAGATAATATTCAAATTCGCAAATTTCCAAAGTTCATCCCCCAATCTCAAACGGACGTAGTTGTCGAGCCAAATCTACAACAAAATTAATCCCAGCTAGAAAACGTACGCTTCTCGTCGCTCAAAGTCACCTCATCGAAAACGCCGAGATGTATTGAGTTACAAGTCAGTTTCACACGCTGAAACGACGTGTTAAACGGCGCTTCAATTTGAGGCGTAGGCGAGCAACGTAAAGGAAAAAGGCTTCAGCCGAGATGACACGCTGAGGTTGCGAGCGGCTCGCCATCGTGCTCGCTCGCGCTCTCAGCTGGAGCGGAAAGAAATGCATGAAAACCGTTTGGCAAACGAGCGCGCGACGTAGCCTCGGGCGGTCGCAACAATGGCGACGGTGGCGGCGGCGGCGGCGGCGGGGCCGACAATGATAGCGAGACAAAAGGAGGAAGAGTCGCGAAAAAGCAGAATGACCCGGCCGGCGCGATTCGCGCGGTGTAATGACGAGACGCGGCAGACAGGATGCCTCCTGCCTGTCCCATTTCGCGCACGTCCGCGCGCGAAACAGGTAGCGGAGGAGCGCCGCTCCGGCGGCTGTCATCGTCGTCGTCGGCACACGTGACGTCGCACCCGCGCTCCTCCTCATTCGGCCGCTCGCTCGCTCGCGCAAGGTGCCAAATTATCCTCGTCGCTCGAGGAATGTCGCCAGCCTGGGGAACTCTCTTCCCTTTCAGTCGGACTCGTCGACTGCACATCGCGCGGCACAAAGGGCTTTTAGCAACAGACGGTGGATGACCCGCCGGGGCCGAAGCCCGCAGCCCGGTGTGTTTTCACAAACGCCGCCACGCACACGTGCAAAGCGGATCCTGCCCCTCCGCGCGCGCGGTCCATTTAAAGGTCACCGCCGCTACGGCCGGCCGAGCGAAAGAAAGAAGGCGGGAGAGAGAAAAGAAGAGAAAATTGCCGGACCGTGTGTACCTAACGGCGACGAGTCTTTCTTGCAGCGAGCGGACGCAACTTCGCGAGACCCGTAAGGACCACCTCGCGCGTCCTTCACGTCCGCCGCGCGGAACGCGCGATATTGTCCGGCGCAGTCGAGTTGCTCTTCGCCGGCTGTTACTTTCAGAAACACTCATGCGCGCATGAGAAACGGAGGAATCGCACGCCGAGAGAGAGAGAGAGAGAGAGAGAGAGAGACGGGGGGGGGAGAATGGCGTTCTCTCGTTGCACTCGCCGCGTAGAATGCCCCGAGATTTAATTGGGACTCATTCCGAATTAGGGGAGGGGGACGAAGGACACGAAAGCAAAAGATTTTTATAACCATGTGTCCTATTTGACCTTGCCGAGATATGGCCGTTTTGTGCCGCAACTTTAATGTGCAGCTGCTTGCCTTTATGGGAACATGCTGAAAATGGCCACTTTCGGCCTCAATGCAGTCAACCTCCTCAACATTCCAGATATTTGTCGAGCTTATTGTCAGCCTCGTCGTACACGCTGACGAAAGATTTCGATTGGCGGTGGCTGTTGAGTAAAAGGTTATCTTTTCAGACAAGCCGTCCCAAATAAAATAAAAACCCATCGACCGTACGGCCGACATTCTTGAATTTAAATACGTGCTCACTTGTTTACTTTTAATCACATAATGCAGAGGATCTCGGTGGAGAGTCGCGTGTCCTCATCAGCGTAAATCGTAGCGGGTCGCGGCGTCGGTCGGTCGGTGGTGACCCCGGCACAACGGTCGACGTGTTAATGCACCTCGTGAATCTTGCGCGCCGAAGACGTCGACGTCGGCCGGCCACGGCAACGAAAACTTAAACTTTCGTTGCGGAGTAAGAGAGACGCGTCTCTCTTATAGTCCATCGCCGCGAGTCGCGCTCAAGTTCTTTGACCCCCTCGGGCTGCCTTTCGGACCTGTGAGAGCTTAAAAGAGCGTAAAAACGGGCGTGTTTTCCGGTTTGACTGTACCGGGCTTCCTGAAAGAGCTTGGCTTTACATAAAAAGCTTCAGCGAGGGAAGAGAAGGATCTTTGCGGCTTGCGATGGGCAGATATAAAAATCAGCGCGTTAATCATGCGTTAATCCTTTCGAAGCTCGCAGACCCACGGACAGAGCGAAAGCGAAAGGAGAGAGGGAGGGGGAGAGGGGGCGGGGAAGCTCCCGGGCTGTTTTCGTGCAGAAGCAATTTCGCCGAAGCTTCAATCACGCCGCGGTCGACCGGTATTATAATCACATTCGCGCCCACTGATAAATATTCGAGTTATTGCCGCGTCAGCGGCACAGCCGCGACGATTACCGGCGCTACGCGCATTTTGACATTCCGGCGAATTTGTGTCATTTGCCCGTGACGTCAAAGCGTATCCGAAATTCTCCATCGTTGATTCCAGCGACAGCCTTTAATCGGCGGCGCGATTTGTGTCCGGGCTCGCAGGTTTTCGCCGAATCACGCCGAAATCGCTCCTCGCGCCGCGCGCTATCGATCTTCCACCCTTCGTGCTAGGTCCTGGATCGAGTTTAGCGGCCAGATGTAAGCTTGATTTGAATCTTTCACCGAGGAAAGTGCTCGCACAGAGGGGAGAGACCGCTCGAACTCACGTGACGATGAACGAAACGATCGCTCTTTTGATCGGAGGAAACAGAATTTCCGCTTCGCGGAGCCGAGTTCGCTTCGTAAGTTTATCGTCACGTTCGTTCGAGCGGTCTTTTGTCCTCCGCGACTTGGAGCTTGCGGCTGTAATCGCATAGCGAAAGACTTGCACAATCGAATCGAGGGTATCAGGAATGTCGGTGATTCCGATCGCGCGTGCATGTAGCGCGACGCGCGGACCGCGCTCGTCGCGCTCGTGTGCGAGATAGAAATGCGATCGACTTACAGATTAATTCACCGTCGCTCTCGCAAGACGCCTTGAGCCAATAAGCGTCCGACAAACGCGCGCGCGTGGTATAATTGCCGCGGCGGTGTGGTAATCGAAGTTGCACTGAAGGCATCTCGTCATTCGTCGCCGCCGCCGCCGCCGCCATTACCGTCGTTGTCGTTGTCGTCGTCGTCGCGGTTGTTGCCGCGGAGCGCAATTAAAACTTCGACATAGTGTCTTTGCTCGTAATCCAATTCGTGCACGAAATGGGATGCTAATATCATCCGCGCCCACAAGCTCGCGGCTGCGCTCGGCTCGGATGTGTACTTTTCGAGTGCGTCTTTCGGCCGACCCGAGTCGACATCTCGCTCTCGTTTCCGGCCTGAAAATTTTTATAGATTCTGTGAGGAAGGAGAAAAAAGAATGTTGATTTACACAGAACCGGAAGCCCCATCATTCCTCTTCGCTGTCTTCAAATGACAGAGAACACACAATTTGCTTCTTTTTCTTGAAAAGGCTTCTCGGCGAATTTCGAGCTAAGTGGGTTAAATAAGATCTAAAGAGGTCGATATAAGCCTCGGAGTATTGAATTAGCGTTAAATGGAGTATTCGGGTCGGGGAAGCAGGATCAACATTTCGACTTGGTAATGGGAATTTAATTTATGTGAGAAACTGAAGAACCGAAGTCCTACTCGGCACATTTTGCAGGCTCTCTAGGCTCTCGAGGAAGCTTCTCAGAAAAATTTGAATTAAGTAGGTTAAACATAACCCAAGGAGAGATCGATACAGGCTTCAGAGTTCTGAATTAACGTTGAACGTTGGAGTACCGAGGTCGAAAGCAGGATCAAAATTTCGCCTCGGTAATGGAGATTTACCGCAGTGTAGAGGATGAAGTCCTATTCGGCGCCTCGAAATGGCGGAAAACGTACAAATTGGCCACTTGTAGGTCCTCAAGAAAGCCTCTTGGCAAATCTTATGTCAAGTCGCGTCAACGTAGGCTTCGGAGTATTAAATTAACGTTAAATGGGATATTGAGAATATTGAGTCGAAAGCAGGATCAAAATGTCGAGTCCGGCAAGTGCGGCCGCAGTTCGGAATAACTTCCGAAGAAAAATAACGGAAACTCGCGCCGCAACTCGCGCGCTGAGTGGCCGCGCAGGACCGCGATCGTAATCCGTCGGCAAAGTGGCGCGTCGTTAAAACTCAAGTGGGCCGCGTTCCGCACGGAAAAGCCGTCGCCGCTTGCTGTTTGATCGCGCATAAAGAGAGGATCGCGTCGCGCTTTATCGCCGGCTGACATTGCGGCGAATTCGACCCCGCGCCATGCACGATAAGCAGACCGCTACTTTGTGTTCCTCTGGAACGTCGCCAGACACGTGGCGAAGACTCGCGATACTCTCGGACTCTCGCGCTCCTCGTGCGTCCGATGTCGCGGCAGGAAATGACGCCCGCGTTCGCGGCTTTCCTGAATCAGCCAGCCGGTTTTGCGTTTTAATCCGCGACTCACTTCCGCGTTTGACGGCATTTGCACGAGCGGTCGAGCGAGTGAGCCTGCAGTATGCAGAATCCCGAAACTTTGTTCCATTTAAACAGCTCAATATTCCATTTAATGACCCAATTTAATGTTCCGAAGTATATAACCAAACTCTCTTGATTGTATTCAACTCGGTGCAGCCGCGCCGAGAAGTCCTCTTGAGGATCTACAAGTGGCGGATTGCGCAGTTTTCCGCCATTTCATGGCGCTGAGTAGAAAATTTCAGTTTCTGTGTAAACTCAATCTCCATTACAGAGTCGGAATTTGAGTCCCACTCGCGACCTCAATATCCCGCTCGATTTTTATGTTCCCGAGGCTCTTCAATTCACGTATATTCCCTGAACGCACCCAATGAAGGAAAGAAAAAGGCAGAGGAAGCAGAAGGAGAGCAAGGCGAGAGACGGTATCGAAATATTTCGCTGCAGTTGAGAATCAAGCGCCGCGATAATCACTTTGTAATAATAATCAGCCGAGGGAATAAGGAGCAATAAGGGAATAGTAAAAATGATTGTGACCGCGTACAAGAACGGGCGTTGGGAATTTCTCGAAGCTCCGCGCGTGTGCGCCATGGGCGCGCGCAGGCGGAGAGAAAGATGGAGGAAGGAAGGAAGGAAGGAAGGAAGGAAGAGAACGAAATTGAAATATTTACATTCGGTGCCTCCTCCCCGGCGCGAATCCTCCCGCTAGCCTGGCCTGCGGCCTCGCAGCTGTGTGTCCTCCCGATTTATCTGACTTCCGACAATAGCGGTAGCGGCGACGGTATGTACGAAAGTTACCACTTCCTGGTCTTCATTTCGCGGCGCGGTTTGCTCCCGCCCGCTCGCTCGCGGAAACGCGCTCGAGTTTCTCGTTCGCGGCCGACTGTTTGTTGAGGGACGACACTTCCTGTTGACACGTACCTTCCGGCAATACGATCGAACCGTCGTGTTCGCCGCCGCGCGCGCCGTGGCTGTCGCATGGCAGAAGGAACGACTCGCGATCGCATTTGTGGTCGTTCCGCAGGAGCGAGCCCGTTTCACGTGACGTGCGTCTCACGCACGCTGCGGGGCCACGCGCGCCAGCAGAGTGCGTAAGGTCGTCCGCGATCTCCGCACCGGAAGCCGCGATTCAAGCGCCGGGAATTTCGCGCGTCTCTCGAAAACGCGCGTCGACGTCGACGCGCGATTACGCACTCGGCTGCGTAAATTTTCCTGCGAATCGGCGAGATCGCGTCTCGCGATCGAGGACGATGCCGATCAAGCGCCCTCGCTGACGACGTAGACGAGGAACTGAGAATTCGTCGCGGCAATATGTATAATACCGATATAGTAACAATAATATATTATGAAATAATAATATAAAATAATAATATTATGATAATAAATACTGACATAAATAATAGCAACGATGTATATACGTAAAGTATAAAGTAGCCGTGTGTAAGGATAATAAAAATCCAACGACGATGTAATAACGATAAAAATCATGGCAAATCGCGACAAAATTTCGCGGTGTTTCACAGCGCTCCTCAATGAGAAAATCGCCCGGCTCATTGTTCGGCGAAGTATTAAGGAGGAAAATGATGAGGAAGAAAGGGGTTGATAAAGGAGATTATAGGTGACGGGGAGGGGGAGAGAGAGAGAGAGAGAGAGAGAGAGAGAGAGAGAGAGAGAGAGAGAAAGAGAGGTGGAGATGAGGAAAAGTCCCAGTCAGCACTCTGCCTTCCCCCTTCTTTTTCCACCCCTCCTTCCCACCCGCTCTGTCATCCAGATCGGGATGAGGCTGAATCGAACGTCTTCGGTATCCAGCAATCTTGCATTCGGCTTCCTCAAGCCGCGTCAAGGGGACTATTCTGCGTGTAAAGAGAGAGAAGGGAAAGCGACACGCGACGGATTTCACTCGAATCACGCGCTGTAATTATATTCTAAAAAAGCGCACAATGCAACCCGCGATTTTCGCGGTAACGAATTAGCGTTATTGTCTCGCGATAATCAAACTCTGTCGAGCGGCTTTCCGACGACGTTTCCGGTTCATTCGGGCGCGCACGGTGAAAGTACATGTTCGCTACGTCATCGTTATTTTTACGAACTCCTTTTTGGCACGGACGAAGCGCTCGCCGACAGTCATATCCGTGTGCGAGAAACCGCCGCGCGGCTCTCAGCGGGATTTCCTCATCCAAGTCCCCCCGCGATTTCGGAAATTCGCTAGGCGTTTTTCAGCCCGACTTGAAAAAATAATTTTTGGCGAGAGAGAAGAAGAGAGAGAAAGAATATTTGTATCGTAAAATTTTTCAAAGTTCCGCCGAGTTGATTGCCACTCGTCGGTGCGATCGGAATCTTCATCGCGCAGCCGGGCTTTGATCGGTTAAAATCGCGCCTAACTAGAATAATCGGCAGATCGATCATCGAGATCGAGATCGATTAATCGTCATATCTGTGGGAATTTTGAACAATTCCATCGATTGATGCAACTATTAATAATTAACAACCGGTACATAATTAATTTCATCAAAGTAATCGGAGACAATCGTTAAATGCAATCACGATGTCGCTCGGTGTCGGTTTTCGTTGTTTCGGTCCGGCAAAAATGATCGATTCAAGGCCGCTGTAGAATCGTGGCAGAACTCAGGATTCCCTCGACGGATTCCCGCAGGATAACGCTGCCTTCTCTCAGCGCCCATTAGCCGAGCACGTAACCGCTCACGCATTATCGGCATCCCGATCGGAAAGTAGATCGGGAGCATCCTTAAGCCTCCCCCTTTCGAGCAGTCAGATGAGGCGCGATGCTTCGGGATTTCGATCGTGCGCCGCGCGATCCTTCTTCTTCTTCTTCTCGCGACGTCCTCGCAGCGCAACATAATAGGATCCGCTTGTCGGGATTAATGGCCCGTGAACACATACACCACCCTGTGACGTCTCGGTGCCGACCGAAACCCTCGAAAGCCGACTCGTCGCTTCCCCGGAACGTGACGCGTCGAGAAATTCTTCTATCCCTCTTACCCCCTCCCCCCGCGTCAAAACGGATTTCGTCCTCAGCGATTTCTCCTGCGTAGAAAATGTGGGATCTGATTCGGATCCAGTCCGGCTGCCGAAAATCCACGCAGATTCCAAAGTTACAGGTGTAATATCTTTCGGTTGTATTGTAACTTTTTTTTCTCTTTTTTTAACCGAATTCGACCCGAATGATAGCAGGTGGGGGGAATGTTCAAGCGCAATTTCTCTTCGTTGAACATTCGCTCGGACGACGGCGTCTGGTTCAGATTCGCTTCTACATTTGTTTGTTGGAAGCGTGATGTTTTGAAGTACGCGATTTTAAACAGAGAAACCGAGATTTTTTCTCGAGATACTTTCTCTGTTCTTCCCTTTACAATAGAATCTTATTTCTCTCGTTTTTTTTTTTTTTATTTTCTCGAGTACAATACTTGATACAAAAAAAGTTCTCCCTTTTTTTCCACACCATAAAAACGCACCGATACGTTACCTGACTGCGAAACGCGAGTTTCCACAGTATCGTCTCGATTCCAGGCAGAGGACTGACGTTTGGGATAAGAATAGGATCCCCGATTTTCACGTCACGTGAATCAGAAGCGCGTGAATCTGTTGCCGCGATCGAAGAGATTCCTCCGAACATTCGGCTGTGAGAACGTAACACAATTCGACGCCCACGCATGATCAGGCTTTCCCACAAAGTCAACTTTACGTTACTTGTCAGTCCATTATTTTCACGATGAGCTCGCTCGCCTCATTGAAACTCGATTGAGACAACCGAAGACAATTGACCGCTTGAGGGCCTCTTCCGGAAATCCAACCGTTCCTGCAAACGACTTCTCCACGACTGGCCCGTATCCTCGTTGGCGGCGGGGAATTCAGCTCCACCGACGGAATTGTTTTTACCGTGCGCACGTCGCGCGTCTCGGAGAAGTCTCCAGAGAAATTTCCACGCGGACTACTCCCGCGTTCTCGATCCGCTCTCGGCTGCATCCGCACCCTCGCGATCTCCATTTCTAACGTGGCAGTCACTCCCGGCATGGGCGGGAGGGTACCCTTCTCGCGGCGGAATGATAATCCCTTCTCGATAATTCCTATCAGCCGTGAGATGCTCATTCCGAGCCCTTCCGAGCGAGCCTTCGCGAGAGCGAGAGAGAGAGAGAGAGACCGCGGCCTGACGAAGACAAATGTCAGGCAACGGTAATAACGCGCGCGCGTCGTGCTTCGTCCTCGCCGCCCTGCCCCGCGAGTGTCTCTGCTGCTGCTGCTGCTGCTGCTGCTGCTATTCACGTATCTCTCGGATGTATACGTTACCGCCGGCCATATTTCATATTAATGCCGTCGGTATGGACCGACCAGTAGTCTCTGATAGCCGAGTACATCCGGAGTACCAGCCGGGCCCGTAACCCCCGAAGTCGCAGCCATTACGTCCTCTCCTCGTACGCTCGGTTACTTCGAATTATTCCAGAGACGCGCGCGACCCGAATGATGGCCGCTCTCGAGGTGCAACCGCGCGCATCCGTTGCACGAGAGAGAGAGAGATCGGCTTGTACTTTCTCGCCGAGCGAAGTATGCCCGAGAGCGGGTTTGCTCCTCCGGCCGCGAGACAGGGAAAGTAAACCGCCGCGCTGGCCGGGCCGACGCGATGCCGACGCGAAACGCGCGCGCCATTCTTCCCTCGCGCGTTATACATTTCAGGTAGAAAGCTTCGCTGCCCGGGTAACCAGCTGCTACACAAGCTAATGAGGTAATAACGAGCAGCGATGCTCGAGGCCACGCGGAAAGAAAGCTACATTATTCGAATATTACGAGAGTACAGAGTGCTTTCCGGGAATAGAGGGCTAACTGTGTTAACCGATCATCGATTCGCCTCTTGTCCGTGACACCCTGAGGGTGAAGAAAATGGGAAAGTGTCGTGTTGGAATCGTAATGAAGAATAGGAAAATGTCGGGGGCAAAGTGTGGAGAGAGACGGCTACTCGAGCGTAATTTAATACACGAAAGAAACACTCGCCTCCTCCTTCATCTTCTTCTTCGCGTCGCAACGTCTAGATGGCCTGCTGAATTCTTCTTCAGCAACCCGTTCGGTCAAGCGCGTTTGCTCGGAGAACCGCTGCGAAATTATCGTAATTCTTCGCTCCTATCGTAATTCGCGCTCAACTATCGCCTTCTGTCGGTCTGACCAAGTGGTGAAGCGATAACATCCACACGCAGGATTTTATCATCGCTTTGACCTCGTAACAATAACACTTACTGCAAAAGCGCGCTCCTACCGGCCACCTCTCGCCTCTCGCCACGCGATCACGGTTACAAATGTGTGCTTTTTTCTCTCGTAGCTCTTGCTTTTGCATGAACGAGCGGAAGGATCGCGGAGAGACGACTGACGAGCGAGCGCGCATTGTCCATTCCATCGGGCGTTTTTGCTTCTCCTGAATATCAGCGCCATGACGGTCCCAACGTGATTCTAACGTGCGCGCCATCGCGGCGGCCGTCGATCGGCACCTGCGAGTATATCTTATCCTGATTTATCTCGCGGTGGTAAGCTTTTTCCCGTCGATGGCGCGCGCGCGCAAGGATACAGTTAGCTTAATGGGCAATCATTTAGATCGCCATTGAGATTTGCATACGCAGGCGAGGCTTTTGTGCGGATATGCAGTGCGCGGCCTAAACGCAGGAGCCAGCTCGTGCGTGCATGCGGAGATGAAAGGTATCGCATTGACGTAAGAAGATTAATGAAATCGGTACCTCGAGGCGAGCTAGACGGTTCCGGCGAGGTATGATTTTATGGGGGCTCTCGCCGTACTACACGAATATCGGCGGTTGTGTGTACTTTGATTAATGCGACAGATATGATCGATAAGTCTCGCAATCGTCGCTAGAGATAGCGTGCCTCCCCAAGGCGGGCATTCGCTTTCCTTTTTTTGCGGGTCGACGAAGGCGCGTCTCGTCGATCAAATTTCCATCGCGACTTTTCGTTTCCCCCTTTCTTCCTCGGGACTAATTCTCTCTCTCTCTCTCTCTCTCTCTCTCTCTCTCTCTCGTCAGTTCTTCTCCCTTTCTTTCTTCATATATTTCCGCGAATCGAGAAATTTTGAGTGTACATTAATAATCGGTATCGTCCCGTATGCGCTTAGAGGGGTCTTCAACCCGGAACGCGCAATAAATAATGCTTCGTCTCTTCCTCCCTCCCTCTCGAATTTTTTCGCTCGCTTGATCGATCTTCCTTGCGAAATCGCGGCCGAGCTACGCGATTCGAGGGACCTCCGACGAAGGAAGCGCCGCGTCCCGCCGTCCGCCGCTTTTACGGAGCGACGGAGGATCAGAGTGACGGAGGAATCCTCACGCGCAGGATTAAATCGGCTATACAGAATGGTCCTCGTACGGCAACGTGACATATCGCATTACGGCAAAAATGGCTCTTTGCCCTCGTTTTCGCTCGCACGTGCACTACCGCTCGCTCTCTCCTTCTCTTGTACACACACAGCGAGGGTGGGCGACCTCTTTCAGGGTGCAGCGGCGGAAAGGGATTCTGAAATATGAGCAGGAGCTGCGCCAGAAAGGCCCTGTGTATACACACACGTTCGATCCTTCGCCGCTGCACAATCGCCGTGACGCCCATTTATGCGTCGTCCTACTCTTTTTTACTCGCTCGGCTACACGACCACGACGACGTTTGACGCTTGACGTTTCAATAAACAAGTCGAAATACCTCGCCTGAAAATCGCGCAGGACGACACGGGCTAATGCCGCGCGCTATCAGCGCGTTGATCGTCCTCGCTATCGTAGAGACTGAGGCTAACGCGAAGTCGAAATTTTGGCTCTACTCTCGACTCGAACCATCCAACATCTATCGATTCGGACTAGTGGAGATTTAATTTATTATTTAATTTATATATAGAAATTGAAACTTCTTACTCAGCGCCTCAATACGACGAAAAACGCACTTGTGAAATTTTGTGATTTGCCACTTGTGGATTCTCAACAGGATCTTTCGCAGTAAAGACTGTAGGTTAAATATAATTGAAATAATTTTACACAAGTTTCAGAGAACATTAAATTAGCGTTTCAGAACATTAAATGGAATTTTTAAGTCGACGGTGGGATTAAAATTTCGACTCGGAGGACGTCGTCGGATCGATAGCCCTCGCATGGTCTCGCTCGACGGACAGACTTGGTCCAACGTTGGTGAAAGAAGATGAAAGAAATCCTTTCAACGCGATCTCACGCGATCCCAGCCGCGTGCGAAATCATCGATCTCATTCCTCGGGGAGGATCGATTCTACCAGTAATAATACAGGCGTGTGCTCGGCCTGCCTTCCAGAATACTCCTGTTTTATTTCCATAATGCTCGCGGTGAGCTCCTCCAGCTCCGGGGCCGGAAGAGCCATCTCGCCCGACCGCAAATTCAATATCGCCGTCACTGAGGCCTCGATAAAAATCGACGAGCACGATTCGGCCGTTGGGAAGGACAGGGCTCGCCGGCTGGTATTACACTCGACTGCGGAAAGCGGCGCTTCCTCTCGGCGGAAGGAGGACCCATCCATCGAGCCCATCCGTGAGAGACTCGAGACGTCTATAATCCTGTAAAAGAAAAATATTCACGTCAGTGAACGCGCGCGCACTCCGCCGAGAGTGCACTCGCCAGACGTATGCTCCTCGCGCGCACCGTAAAGCCGCGTTAATGATCTGTCAATTATTTTGCGATTGATCGCCCGTGAATTTCAACTCATTCGGCGCGAGGCGGAGAACGTCATAATTTCAGCCGGATGTTGCCGGATGTTGCGATTGTGTGCCGGATGCTCGTACGTCGGCAGGACTTTTTCGAAGCTCCCACCCCCCCCCCACTCTCTCTCTCTCTCTCTCTCTCCTTCCTTTTTCCCTTTGTCCTTTTTCCAAGATTTTTTCTCCTATTTGGACAAAACAAGACACACGCTATGGTCGACGTGGATTTACGAGTTAACTACACGCCGGGGCAGGTCCTATTTTTCTTTGTTTCTCCCATTGTCAGCGTACATACACACATACACACACTCTCACTCTCTCTCTCTCTCTCTCTCTCTCTCTCTCCCCTTCTCTCGGCTCTCTGCCTAGCGCAATCAAAACTTGTCGATTATCGTGGCTACATTGAGGTCGTGCTCGGAACTTGTCATGGTCGACTGTTGTTTAAATTAATTACAGATCACGAGGACGCGATAGTGCGAAAAATTAGCGTGGAATGGAGCACTGAGGTCGAAAGTAGATTCAGAATTTCGACTTTGAGGAGTTGAAAACATCACAGTATTGTTTCTCCATCTTTCTCTGTTCTCACTCTCTCGTTATCTCTTTGGTGACTAGTGGAAAATAGATGGGAAATATAATGACATGGAAAGTGGCGCTGGAGTGAAGAGAAGGGAGACGCCGTGTGAAATTTTCTGCGCGGAGAAATCTCATTATCGGGAGATAGGCGATAAAACATTGTGCACACGGTCAACACGCATTAATCAATAATGTTGACGCGATGTGCTGCGCGAGATGAAAGTTCCGGGGCTCGTCGCGACGCTCGCGACGAAAATCAGCTCAGGAACGACGCGCGCGCACGCGAGAGAGAGAGAGAGAGAGAGAGAGAGGGAGAGAGGGAGAGAGAGAGAGGGAGAGAGAGAGAGAGAGTGAGAGTGAGAAGCTGAGAGAAAAGGGGAGGAGAGGAGGCTCGAAATTCCCGGTGAAAAAAATTGGCCCGCCGGTGCAGTTATCGGCGACGAGCGGCGGCTCGCTCGGCGGGCGCGCGCAAGAGAATAAACAATTTTTATGGCGGTGGAGAAGATAAAAATTGAAATCTCACGGGTGCGCCTTTTCATACGTCCTCGCGTCGCTTTTCGAGCTGCCGGGCGGATATCGATCGTCGGGGTCGATGCACCGACGTTGCGCTACGTGATATTCATTTTCAGAGCGCGGCCCAGGAAACGAAAGGCCCAGGAAGGCGTTCCGAAATTCACGGCCGACGACGGAGTCGAGCCAAAATGTCAATCGCGATTGGCGGTGGGGGGGTGGGGGGGAAAGCGCGTTTCTTCGTTCCTCTTTTACTTCTTTTTCTTCTTCTTCTTCTTCATCTTCTTCTTTTTCGTCGAGCCGCGTATCGCGTCGCGATGCACTCGGCAAGGGGCGCACACACCGACATTTCGCGTCTGTCGACACGCGCGCTCGCGAAAGTCGCGTTGCCGCGTCGTTCATCGCTCCCTCGTCATCGCGTATTTCACTCCGTCGCCGGTCGTTTTGCGCGGCGAAGTATTCCGAATAACTATCAAACTCACATCCCGCGTCCGTACTTTAGCGCATATCGCACTGTAATCGTATGTTTCCGGGGCGTCGGGCCTGCCTCTGTATACGCTATTTGCCATCGCGCGCGCACAGAGGGAGAAGAATGATTATTCTCTCTAAAATTATAGACAAGAAGATATGTTCGACGCTAACTATATCTTCTCGCGGTGCTAACGGCAAGACTGCACTTTCGAAAATAAAATTCGGCAAGATCGCGAAAGTCCCGATGTGTTATTAAGTACCAATGTTTATTTAACTTTTAGTGGGAAGTATACTTCCCACCTTTCCTTGATTCAATTTTGCGTTGTAAATACACATAATTTTGAAGAACTAATCGGGGATTTGAGTTTTCCAGATAAGTGAATAGTTGTTTAACATACTTCAATAGGTTTTTATACCCAATTATTCATTTGTGATTATTTATAACAAATCAAAGTTGAAAAGAATGCTTTTTTTTTTAGGGAAAAATCGATTCCTCGGGGAATATTGAATGTAGAGGTCTGACATTTTCACCACATATTTTTCTGATGTTGTACAAAAATGTATATTTTTTTCAGTACCTTTTTGCAGGTTACGTTTTTTTTTTATAAACAAATATTTCTATAAAAACGGCTGAAATTTGATTTTCTTGCACTTTTTAGCTCTATTTTCTCTAGTTTTTTCATTCTGTATCTCCATCTTATCCATACTATCAATATTATTTTACTCAAAAATGAATGTTTAATCTCTAGTAAGCATAAATATGCAGTATTGAACATTTCGCCACATAAATTTTCTCCAGCTCGATCGAGTTCCATCCATCCGTCTAGAATCATATGTTCTTATTACGACCTGGTAATTACTTAATAATAATTGGAATTTTCATTAATTTTGTACATCATGATCGCCATATTGAGTCCGGCATTTTGAATTTTGCAAATCTGACTTTAGATTTGTAATCAGCGACCCAAAGAACGTAGGACTACCAAATATTTTAATAATTTTCTCAAGGGAAGTTAATTCAGCAGTGAAAAGGTTAATATAAGCAATATTAATATTATCAATATTAATATGACCATTAATATCAATAATCAGTATTAATGTGCAATTTTAAGTGTCTCTATTTAAATATGTTTAAGTAGAATTGATTAACGCAAAATAACATTAATTGCGAATGGATAATCGATTCTTCATTAACATCAATGACGGCTGGATATGGAAGGCTCGTTCGCCGCGCACGCGAATCCGGAGAATGTCATCATGCTCCCATCATTCAAAAAATTATTCGCGCCAAGAGCTTGATTTGCTTCTTGTAGACCATTATTCTTCTCCTCAGCTGATTCAGTTTACCATTAGACAGCCCTAGTCTATTCATATCGCGTGTTACAATGACACTTGGTGAAAAAATGGTTCTCCCTGCAATAAATCTGCCATTATGCGATTATACCTTACGAATACCGAACTCTTTCTTTTCCTCGGTGTACTACCGCTGCTAATTACACCACCATTGCTTCTTCTCTCAGCGTTTCGCATTCATTATCGCACCGACGTTCGAGGCTCGGCTAGAGAAGAGACAATCTCCAAAGTCGCGTCCGTCTCCTGCCTGCCCCCCCTCCCCTCTCCCTCCGCTCTGTCGCAGCGTTAATTGATCATTACGAAGTTGTTGCAGTCACACTATGCGCGAACAACACGATATTTTTGCGCTAAAGCCCGCTTTTAATTAAGGCACTCGATGCTTCCTGAAATTCCCGGCATTCGTAAGGTATTTCATTAGCGTCGCGCTCGACGCGCTGGTGGGAGCAGATCCCGAGCATTCGAGCAGGGTTCGTTTCCTACAAGGGTCCTTTGTAATAATAGCTCATGCATGGTATCGTCATCCGCCTAGAACGCGAAAGCGCCTTTTCTCTCTCTCTCTCTCTCTCTCTCTCTCTTGTCCAGACAGCCGTGACGGCGGGTATCACGAGGAATACCTTTGATACGAACGAATTTGATCTCCTCATCTACAAATTTGATGATCAAATTTGTAGACCAGCCTCCGCACGTACTCCCACACTGAGCGTATCCCCGCGCATAATCTTCACTAATTTGTCCCGCGAGGCGCGCTGTATAAATTAACCACGTCCGTGGGGCCATCCAGCGTAATCCCCCAGACTGATAAACCGCGTTCTACAAAGGAACGGGAAAAAAAGACCGCGCGTGCGCGGCATTGAAAAATGATTTTTTTTTCTTTCATTCTTTTTAATACAATCGTTTCCCGCCTCGACTACACGCTTGACCCGTCGGAGCTTCGATTTTTATGGGGCACAACTTTTGCCGATATATCTCGCGGGAGGGAGCGAGACGGAGAGAAGGAGTGAGAGCCGCGTGGTACCAACTGAAACAACCCCGACATACGAAGGGAACGTTGTAAACGGGAAACAAAGCGTGAGAGCGGCGCTATTTTAGGTGGAAATTAACAGGACGCTGCGCGCGTGCAACTCGCCCCCCCCCCCCCTCCTCGTCACCTAGTGCACCGTGCGTTCTCTCAGGAAGTAGTGCATAAAACGCGCTGAACAAGGTGTGCCAAGCGGGCGAGAGGTCCGGCTAGAAAGAGAAAGCGAGAGAGAGAGAGAGAGAGAGAGAGAGGGAGGGACGGAGAGGGAGAGGGAGGGAGAGGGAGGACGAGACAGCGTTCCAACCCCCATATCGTCGTTCAAGAGCCTGAAGAGGCGCCGCGTGAAAGGCGCGAAATCACAGCGACGATCGAATGTCGCATCTTTTCGTCCGCATCTCGAAAGAGCGAAGTCGAATCTCAGCGATCTCGACGAGCAGACACTTCTCGTCTCGGCGACTCGGACTCGAGAATAGCTGGCGCGCCTTGTCGTGGGAAGGGGCACCGAAAAATGGGCCTCGTTGCCGAGCGAGGAAATGAAGGAGGGACGGAAACAACGGGGGGAGGGGGAGGGTGAAAACGTTCGCATGCACGGCCGTCGCGACTATGAGCGAGAACAAGGGGCATTACGCAAATGAGGGTGACAGGGAGGCGAGAGAGGCTCGGGCTCTCGTTGGGAAAACAATGGTTAATGCCCGCGGTTGTAATCGGGAAAGTGTCTCTCTCCTCTCTGCCGTGGAATTTGAAAAAAGGATTAAAGCCGAGGTAAAATGGCACGTCGGCGGCAATGTGTGTGTGCGCGCGCACGCGTGTATGCGCGCTCGCGCTTAAATGTAGAACCCTTAAGGCACTTGGGTTTACCCTCCTCCCGGATAGTAAACGCGTTATTACGCCCCCTCCCCCCTCCGGCGAGCCAACGGCCCTTTGTTATTAAAATCACACGAGAGAGATGAAAAATTCCCCGATACACCTTCTCGCCGAACGGTAATCCTGCGAGACGCGATTCGCGCGTTTGTGCTTGTTAAGTCCTATTCGCCGCTTTCGAGCGCGAGAATCCGCCGTGGCGATGAGGTAATTCGCAGTCTGAGGGGACGAGACGGGGGGGGGAGAGAGAGAGAGAGAGAGAGGGAGCAAGGTTGAGGAGAGAAAACAACGTCTCGCCTGTGGACATCCTTTTTTCCCAGCCGATCGCGCCTCTTAACGAAACGCGGCGTCGACGACGAAATATATCTCTATGACGACTAATAATCGTTCGGCGTCTTGGCGGCGACGATAACAACGACGACGACGAGAGCGTAAAGTTCAGCGTATTTAAACGAGCTCGCGCGAGATCCACACGGAAGTTGCCTACGGCCTGCGCGGGAGAGAAGGGGGGAGGGGGTGAAAACCCTTAGTGATTTAAGGTAGTTTGCGGAAAGACTTTTCTATCCGGCCTCCTTCCCCGCCTCTCCACCTCCCTGCCCGCCCTTTCCCGATCTTTCTGTCTTATCCGTGGAGGAGGAAAGTTTGTAATACGTTGACTGCCCCGTGAATCATACTTAATTCATGATACAGTCAGGAAAGTTCGCGTTAAGGGAAACTTTTAATCCGGAGAAATTCCGCGCTAAAGCGAACGCAGTCGTCCGGAATCCGGCAGTTTGTTGTTGCCGGCGCGCTTCTTGCGAGCGCGATCGACGCGTGAGGAAAAATCGTCGTCGCGCTGTGCGACGGCGTGACGAAAGAGATAGAAAGGGGAGAGGGGGAGAAGGGGCAAAGACGCGAACTGAAATTGTATTTTATCAAAATGGAGAGTTGAGTAACCCACTTTTGCAGACGGCGCGTGCATCAGTCGAGTTTCGCTCGAGGAGGGAAGTCCGCGCCGCGCGTTCCTCTCGTTTCCTCTTGCCCCGGCCAATGAAAAGCCTCTCCTCCTCCCGCGCGTGCAATTCGCGTGGCTTCGGTCGCCCGATGAAAAATCGGCGCGCGTGGCCCACTTTCCGGCTCTCCGCGGCGGCTCTCAAACTTCCACTTAGTTTGTCGCCGCCGCTCGCAAACAAGCCGCCGCGCTTTCCGAGCCGAGCGCAAGTTCGAGACGTGACCGCGCGCCTTTATGCAAGTGAAACATTCGATGGAGCGATCGCGCGCAGGCTTTTCCTCCGCGTTTCTGCGGAGGTCATTTCGGACCGGCGCTGATCCGGCTTGGCTTTCAGCTGGCCGCCCACCGTGGATTCGTTCCCGACGAACGGTTTATGAACGTTCCAGTTCGTTTTTTCGGCGGAGAAACCGTCGACGTCTCGCAGGATTTCCCTTTATTCGTGCGCGTTTTGAGGACGATCAGTTGGTTGGTCTGGGGAGAAAGCGAGGGAAGCGAGGAATAATTCTGGATTTTCTGGGATCGATCAGGGCGACCAAATCGCTCAGTGTCCCTCGATGCGCGTAATTGATAGGTGCCGCACTGAGAGGAGGAAGAAGCGATTAATTTTTACTATCATTAAAACAATTAATGTCGTTGAAAGTACCGTTTCACTCTCGGCGCCAGCTGTCTCTTCTTGTTCCGAGCGAAAAAGTAGCGACGTAATACAGAGTGGCCCAACGAGATCATGTCTGCTAAAGTTTAGCCGTCTGAAATGTTAAAGTCAGCCCCTTCGCTCGACCCTTCGAAGGGGATGAACGAAGGTACTGTCTGGACGTTGATTTGAAGGCTCCTGGGACTTATGGCGTTCGAGAGCGGGCCGATTAAAACTGATCGCGGTCCTCAGGATATCAAGTTGTCAAGCCTCACGTGGAGGTCAGCCCGTATAAAGTAATAATCGCAGTCGCTACGCGCAAATTTCTTTCCCTTATCACGAAAGAACTCCTCCGCTTGGCGATCGCCATCACGCAAACGCCAAACATCTGTCCTCCTTCGCAGGGCGTTGTCACAGGATCGCATCCTGCCGGGCATCTTTGTTGTCCATTAGATGCGTGTGTCTCCGGACTATACGACCGGCGCCGAGCGAAGTAACTAACGGAGTCACGTTGCAAACTATCGTATTAAAACAAAGTTCAGCCTTCGCGCTGAGTTACGGCCTCCTTATATCCCGGCCATTCGGTAGAATGCAATTTCATCACGCGGGCAGGGGGCAGGGTGGTAAGGGCGACGCACCGAGACACAAGACGGCCCGAGTCGGTCCTTTTATTACGTTAAAAGTTCCTGCGATTTCTCCCCGCGCGGCCTTCTTCCACCCCCAACCCACCCCTGCCGAGGCTGGGCGTATTTAACGTCGCCAGTTCCTCATCCGGATTAAGTTCGCGGCTCCTTTGCACGGCCGCTCCGCGAAATGACGGGTGAGACGGGATCCTTCCCTCCTGCTCGCTTGCTATCGATCGATCCTGCGCTCGAGAGGACGCGCGAATTGAAGCGATACTCCGCTCGGGGTTGCAACATTGGCGTTCACTTCGCCCGTGTGCTTCAATCGTCGCCTATCAACGCGCAATCAGCGGTTATTCATTATTTGTTTTTTTATTTTGTTTATTAATTTTGTATATTCTGACATTTGCACCTTTCGTATTTTTTTATATTTCTTTTTATTCTTTTTCGTTATTTTTTTTTATTTTTCTCTTTTTCTTTACACGCTTATCCTACTTGATGTCGCTCGCTTTTCCTTCGTCATTTTCCACGTCACACGTAGGCGGATAAGCCGTCTGTTAGTTGTTTAATTTATTTTTACATCCCCTAGCTTTGTTGTCTCTTTACGTGCTCTCTCTACGTTATCTGTATTAATTATTTATGTATTCATTTCATTTTGCGTATTCTCTATATTTAACGCTCGATCCCCTGTGTGTCTGTTTCATCCTCAATTACTTTTATTATATTACGTACATTAAAGGATGCTCTTTATATCCTTGCTTGGAATCCTTGCGATTACAATTACTCGTGTAATTTTCGAGCTGATATATGTAAGGCTGAAAATCGCGCAACTCTCGATCTGAGGGACGGTTAGGCGTCCACGACGCCTAACCGTCCTTTGATCTAAGGCGAAGGGGCTGATGTAACGATATTCGCCAAGGGAGAAATCGCAGCACTCCGCGATCGCTCGGCTCACACGTGGTGCTCCTTTTTTGCTTTGTTCGTGCACGTCTCGAGGATTCGCTACGTCACGTTCGGAGCGTAAAAAATCTGGCAATGAAATAACAAAAGAACAAAAGAGAGCGAAATAGAAGAAAGAATGGGCGGGAGGCGGGGGAAATAACAAAAGAAACCACTTCGGCCCATCGCAAGTTCCTCTCTCCCTTCCCTCTTCTTCCCCCCCTCTCCCTCTCTCTCTCTCTCTCTCTGTTAAACCGAAAATAATATGGCCGCGCGAGAGAACTGCCCGAAGCGCGCGCGACTTCTCCCTCGGCCGCTAATTAGCTCTCGTCAAGCGCTCCGTCCGGGATATTCCCATGTCGGCGATATCGATAACAACAGAAGTATCGTCGCTGCGGCAAACCGCTCGAAAGACGATTCAATCGCGTTTTTCACACTCGCTCGGCAGCTCGCTCGGTGCGTTCGCGCCGCACGGGTCGAAGTTCACCGGGCGATCCATCGACCCGTCATCGGGGATCGATCGGCGATTCGGTCGCGGCAGCGAAGCCGTCTCGGGGGCGGCAGCGGCGGCGGGGGTGGGAAAGAGGACGGATGGAACGAGCTGAAAATTGGCAGCGGACGGGCGGTGGTTAACGAACCATCCACCCCCGCGTTCTTCCACCGATCAACGCGTCGATGGACGCGCTTTGATGTCCCATGATGGCACAACGCTGCAAACCCGAGTGCGTTATTTGTACACGCATAAGTACATGTGAGACTGCCTGCAGCTTTCTCCACGCGCTGCTTGCCTTGTCTTGAGCCATGTCAGCCGATAAATATCTTAGCGTGTCGAATAACGTGGTTTAACCCTTTATATCTGAAATTAATTTACCTAAGACCTTACTAAATCGCCGTGTAATTCAATAGCTTTTGGTATATTTTGAACATAAGGAATAGGAAAATAAATTTTACAGCTGTTTAATGATTAAGTTTTAAGAAGTAGTTACTTACTTTAAGTAGTAGTTACTATTAAGTTTTAAGTAGTAGTAGTAGTAGTGGCAGTAGTAGTAGTACTTACTTAAAACACAGAAAAAAGTTTAAAAATATTTGAGCGATTATACAGAGCGGGCGTTTCCAGGGCCGTCAGGATAATAAAGGGTTAAGGCGACGAAGGGAAGAACGCTCCGGCTGAACGCACTTTTCTGCGCGCAAACGTTTGTGCGAAGAATTTTTTACACATTTTGTAAAAGTGATGACACGTGTAGAAAAATCACGCTCGGGTTCGCAGCGAACGGCCAATCTTGCCGCACTGTTTGTTCGCTCGCTCCGCTCTGCCTGCAAGAAAACAGAAGCAACATCGGCGGACAGGAGCGAATTCGCCTCGTCGGAAAAAGCGACGCGCCGGTCTCGCCTGCGACAGAGAAGCACAATCGTGTCCTCTCGCAGAATAAATTCTCCTAACCCTTTGGAAGCGCGCGTAATCACTTTTCCGATCCCTCGTCCGGCCGAGCGTTCTCCGTCTCTCCTCCTCGCTCGCTCGCTTTTTAGGGGGAGGGGGGAGACTCGCCGCACGTTGATCTGATCTCGCTTAAATACCCGGGGATATAACGTTTCGGCGATAAAATCGGGAGGGAGATCAGCCCGACGACGACGACGACGACGACGACGACGACGACGACGACGACGACGACGACGACGACGACGACGACGACGACGACGACGACGACGACGACGACGACGACGACGACGACGACGACGACGACGACGACGACGATGACGACTCGAGTTTCCTCTCAGCGAGTGTTTGGCTTAGCGCAAAATTCAGCGGCGAAATTTCCTCTCCTCCCCCGCGGATTCTTGCCGTAATTCACTGTGCGGCAGATGTTGCGATTAACTCCTCGGACGGCTTTAGCAACGTTTGAAAAGGAATTTTCCAGCAAGATTTGTGAGAAATACGAGAGCCCGGGACCCATCACGTGACTGCAGCGGCTTTCCGAAAGTTGCGAAGGTTAATGCCAGTCTGTTTGAATCGCTGCGCTCTCGGACGAGCGGATACTAATGCCACGCAACGAGACAAAATCCCCAATATGTCGGCGGGATTGCACTCCGGGAGATTGCCTCGCGCTCTTTTCCGATTTTGGTATTACGACTTCCCGGGAAATCGGCCCGCTCCTTCGATCTCGACGCATTTGTCTCGCCGGGACAATGCACCGGCGGCGGCCGTGTCGCCGCGTGTGCACACACAAACAGGGCGCGCCGAATTATAAAACATTTTTGCGCACAGAACGATCCTTTTTGCGAATCCGCGGAGCGTTACTCCGCGTTCAGCCGTAAAACCGGCACGAACGCCGGCGGAGATAAAACGAAAAGTATTCCTCCGCTGGGAGGAAGCAGCTAGAGAAAGAGAGAGAGAGAGAGAGAGAGAGAGAAAAAGAGAGAGAGAGAGAGAGGGAGAGAAACAGAGAAAGAGAATGTTGCATATTGCGGATCAGTACAAACAGCGCAACGTGCCGTGTAATAGCCGAGGCGGATAAGGCGAATTCAGAATTAGATGCAAATTTTATTCGCTCCCTGTCGGGATTGTATTTCAAGGAATTTAAAAGATAACCTCGCCGCTTGTCGCTAGGGAGAGAGAGAGAGAGAGAGAGAGAGAGAGAGAGAGAGAGAGAGAGAGAGAGAGAGAGAGTGTGCATACTCGGCGGCGATTCAACTTCCATTTACATAGAAAATAAGCTCCGCGTCGATGCGTGTTCGGCGCGTCGGAAGCTCGCGCGGACCTCGCGATAGTCTCGGCGCAGGAGTGCGTTTCAGCGTATCCTCGCGCAAGGAAATATCGCGCGCGGTTACCGCGAGCGCTTATCGCGAGCATGGTGCTTCTTAAATATCGCGCTCGCCGCGTCCGCGTGCTGATAGCAGCGGCGGCGGCGGCCAACATAATTGTAAGCAACGCGACTGTCACGGCGATGGAGGTGGCTTAATGTGATCGCTAAGCCCGACAGTTCGATTATCCTATCGCGCGCCCGATCGTATTTGCCGTGCATCCGTGAGACGGACGAGAGAGAGAGAGAAGGGGAGAGAGATGAAGAGCTTCTCTCGCGAGCGTCGAACGCACGCCGGGCGGAAATGACGTTACACCGTGCCGTCGCCGCGGCCTATTATTAATGGAAATTCAATTTCTATTGATTCAATTTCAATTTGATTGCCGAGTATCCGGAGCGCTGAGACTGAACATCGCTCTGGCACTGCCGCCGCCGCCACTTTCGCTCTGCGAACTCGTGGAAATGTTTGTTCGCGCGTCCGTTCTCGACGTGCCGCCCTCGCGCCCCTTTGCCTCCCCCTGGGTACGCTCACCAAGTGATAAAATATTACATACATTTTTAATAACGTGTCTTGACCGCGCGCGCGCCCGATAGATCCGCAGGATATTGTTGCGGTGTCCTCCTCCAACCGGCGGTCCTGTCCCTCGGGGCATTTCCGATATTATGGCTGTCTCTTTAATTAATTGCGGACAGCTTACAATGTAGCGCGGGCGAGTCAATACATACATATATATATATATATATATATATATTGACCCGCCCGAGTTATATCGTAAATGTTATTAAATATATATATTTATATATCGGATAATTACAAAAGTTTTGATAGATTTTAGGATGGAGAAAGTTGTGTGTGTGAAACTAAATAATTTTATTGAAAACGATTTATTCGCTCTATCAAGTGATTGTTAAAAATATGTCTTTTCGATAGTATATTATGCATCTAAATATTTCTAAGTGCTGCCTTGAATACACCGAAAGTGGATCGATGACGCGACAGCTTTGCGAAATCTACTAAAATTTTTACACTCACCCAATAAACAGATAAATAAAGATATATGCAGGAGGGCAGAGGGGGGTTACACTTCCTGCGTCGTGATATGTTTTTTTCTCAATTTTTTTTCTTTCCGACGAAGCGAGATATCTCTTTCTCTTCATCTCTCCATTGTTTTCCGCTCTCTCAAGGATCGCGACGTCGTGACATGTGGCGAACGATGGCGCTTTGCGAAATTAAATGGTGACTCAATCACCGACAATGGTGACTAAATCGAGGCACTCGATAGACGCCTGCCTTTGTCCTCCTTCTCTCTCTCTCTCTCTCTCTCTCTCTCTTTCTCTCTCGCTGCCTCTCCGTTCGATCGAGCAAAAAAAGCAACACGTTCGCGGAGCAATGGAAATTTTTGCAAATTGTCGACGCTCGATGCCTAGATTGGACAAGCCGGCGTGCGACCATCCGAGAGAATTTCCCGCCGCCGCCGCCGCCGCCGCCGCCGCAGTTTTCGTCGGAACCGGAGGAAATTACATTGCGCGGCAAAACCGCGACCGCGAAGCTCGTCACGGCCCCGCGCGCGCGCGCGCTCGCCGAGGAAAACCCCGGCTGCGGAGTTGGAAGACGAGAGGAAAAAATGCGCTTTTTATTCATTTAACAGTAATTCTCCCTTCAGCTGCGCGACGCGAGGCGAGTCGCCCGCGAGCTTCCGCGTCGCGTCGAATGTCGCGGACACACGCACACGCACACGCACACACGCGAGATAAAGCGCATTTACGCGTTGCCGTTGTGCGTTCTCGCGAACGAGCGCCCATTCATTAACCCGACCGGCTATTTTCGGAACGGCGAGAGGTGTTTTCTCGGTGCGCTGCATTGTATTCCGTGTAAGGTTAATCATGAATATGCAGAGCGTGTGCTTCTCCGTGTATGCGCGCGTACGTGTGTCCACGTGTGCGCGTGTCCTCCTGCGTGTGTACGTGTGTGCCTGCGTGTTTTTATGCACGTACGTACGCCCGCAGCGCGCGAAACGCATTTTTCGCTATCGATCCTCGGCGGTCTTACTTTCCGGGAAAATAGCCGATGTGCTACCTACCGCCCGCGTTGGAAACTCAAACTCTCGCGCCCCCGCCGGCCGACGAGATCGATAAAGCGCCGAGTAATATTCCGCGGAAACTGTTGCACACGGCCGCTCTGGAAGAATGATATATACTTGCAGTGTATCGCTAATGTAATCGTACCACATCGAGGGAGAGAGAGAGAGAGAGAGAGAGAGAGAGAGAGAGAGACCTATAGATAGATAGATAAATGCGTTTGTCGTTGTTTGTCCCGGGATTAGGAGCAGGAAATTATAGAACAAAGGGAAAACAGAATTAAAAATCCTGCGAGTACAATCAAACCGGATATTCACAGCCGGATTTTATATTTAATAGTCGGCTAGCCAGCGAAACGATCCGCGCAGTATTTGAAGGTAATCTTCGGACGATGTTAGCTCCGACCATAAAGATCAGCCTTTGAAATTAGTCCGCGATAAACAGGCCGAATAATGAGGAATCTTGCCGACAGGGCTGCTCTGGAGAAAGATTTTAATTATTTTCGTTGATGTCCAGGCAGAGGGTGGGGGGACGAAAAGGACCGGCAGGGGGGAATTTTCTTCGAGTCTCGACGATTGTTGCCACGACGTGTCGCGGATTAGAATCCGCGGGTTCGCCGGCTCGCCACCTCATTTCCCGCCGATGGCGCTTGATTGTTCCCTTTTCCGGCCGCTCTTATTGTTAGCGCACCGCTCTTTGTGACGGAGCTCCGCGTACAAGAGACGCGTGAAATTTTTCGCCGCTCGACTACCTCGCGCGCGGACGCGGACGGTCCCGCTAACGATGATTGATATCATCGATCGTAATTATCTCTGACGAAAGAACCCCTCCCTCTTATGAACGCGCGCGCGCGTTCTCGTGTCTCGCTCGTGATATTATCCGAGTTATTCCTGGCGCTTCGAAACTTAATTAAGTGTGTGGACTTTCGCATGAGACTCCCTCTCGTACCGACACCGCGAGACGAATTCGCTCATTGGTTCTCATTGGTTGCTCCAACGGCTGGGATCATTTCGCGGAGTAATCCGAGGAGTGGCGCAAAAGGAGATTCACACTACGTCATTTATTATTTATTTATTTTTTTTACGGGATTTTGGCACCTTTTGGAAAGTACGGATCTTTGTCTAGCTTCACTTCTAAAGAAGAAAGCCAGACGAAGATGATGCACCTGTGTGGACAGTGGGAGGGGAATACAGTTATCTTTCATGTCTTGTCTCCAAGCCTCCTGAAGAAGGCGCAGTCTACGTATATAAGAGCCTTTGTCTTTGAGACATACACGATGAGAGAACGGAAAAATAAGCTCTCTGCAGAGGTATCCCCTAAAGTTGACGCAACGATGGTCGCATTTAGATGCTTCAAGCCGAGAGAGCACGTATCAGGCTATACCTGAAAGCGTTCGTTGGATTTCGAAACTGGGAGGCAAGCGGTCGTTGAATTACGCCAACAGATCCCGGGTATTTGTTAATAAACAAAATACAAATTCTATTAAAAGAATCGAATCTGTCACATGTCGTACAATGAAACTCAACATGGACGACGTCGCATGTGATCGAAATGCTCCAGGTGGTGCACGTCTGAAGAATTTTGGGGCATACACCTCTGGCTAACGATTCGTCACCCATTCGTATGTTGACCCGACGAAGCAAGCCCGAAAGATGCCTGTCTTGTTCGGACTAGAAGAACATTCACGCAAATACCGAGATAACGCAAGTCAAATCCCAAATAACTTGTTCCATCGAATCCCCGACTTTTAGCTTTTTATCTCCGACACTGACCTGACACTTTCCTTTTACGTGATAAAATAGAAGCAAGATAAACGCCCTTTGAACTTATCCCTCGTCAAGTGGAGAAAGCGTCGTTATCCACGAGGACTGCGGATGCACGTTTGGCCGCGTTTAGACAACATGACGTTTGGGCGTCATCGACTTTCCGATTTTGGAAAAAAATACATTACAAAAAAGGACATTACAGAAAAATTAGGTGACCAAGACAAGTGAGTAAAGAAGCAGGTGATCGCAGCTTGTTTTGAGACTTGTCTAGGAAATTATTATAATTTATCAGCGAAGTATAATGTTATCTGAACTCGTTCGGCATCGAACGATCTGTGTCGCTATGAAAATCCATTTAAGAGTGCTTGTTTGAAATATTTTCACCGAAATGCATGGCAACAGGACGCGAATGGCTTTCGAAAGTTCAGCCGTGTTTTCTGTGAGCGCAGCTATTATTACTTCGCGGTACATTTCTAATGTATTTTTGACTCCGGCTCGACGGGGGAGTCCGCGACGCTGTCACTCGTGTCACGCGAGCGGAGAAATGTTTTTTCTCGCGTTGTTTGCCGATGTCGCGGCGTCACGTGCGCATGCGCCACGAATTGACGCAACCGGAGTCTATTATAATTGCACGCGCGGTGTTTCGATTGAAGCCATTTAGAGACTAGCGGCATCTCGTATTTGACGCGGCACACACAGCGCGAGCATAAATGTATTAGCATCCGTAATCCGTCCACACTGTTGTTTGAAGTTGTTAATGAGTCGTTTTCGTTATTGTCCCTCGTTAAAGCCATGCGCGCGTTGTTGACCACGGAAACGCGCCCTCTTGCGAGAGAGACGGGGAAATGAGTGTCCGGATTGAAGCGTGAATTGCGAATATCGCGGGAATAATCGCATGACGATTGCTGAATCGTCGTGCGTTCGAAGTTCCATCTTTCTCTCTCGTATCGAATCTGAAAGAAAAATATTACAGCGATAAGATAAAAAGACCTGTGTCAGTTTTCTATTAAATTCTCGTGGAACGATCGAAAAAGGTAAATAGGAGGTCTTCGCAGGATGTCTGAAGAAATGTCGAGCCGATGTTGCTCGCATAAAATTGTAATCCTTCGAAACTGAATACTTCAGTTTTTCAGTTTACGACAAACCTTTTGCGCCGACCTAGTACATTTTTTTCAAAAAGATCAGCTGTACCGAAGCGTCGAGTTTCGTGCGGCGGGTTGGCGGTGGTAGGGGGGTGTATGCAGGTTCCGAAGCGACGCTTCCGAGCGATTTCACGAAAATCGACGGTAATTCCGGGTCTCTTCCATTCTTCTTTTTCCCCGAGCGTTTCGCCGTCAGGTTTATCTTTCGGGAAAATCGGCCGACCGTGGTGGACACGCTAGCTCGCGAACCTGCAAGGGAGAGAGAGAGAGAGAGAGAGAGAGAGAGAGAGAGAGAGAGAGAGAGAGGGAACTCGTACACAAAATACCCTCGGTTGTTATCGCGGGCTGGGGGTGAGGGACCAAGGGGTAGTTACGTGCCTGACCTAGTATGTCCCGCGACTCGACTGGTCGCAAGAAAATATCGCTGTCGCGGCTAACTCGCGACAAACTATTTTTCTGCACGAGTCGTATAATATCGGGAAGGCCGAAGTGCCGCGCGATTATTTTTCAGCTGCGCGATAAGCGAGCGCGGGCGCCTCGCAGCCGTGGAGCGAGAAACGAGAGAGGGAGAGAGAGAGAGAAAGAGAGAGAGAGAGAGAGAGAGAGAGAGAGAGAGAGAGAGAGAGAGAGAGAGACAGAATCTCTCGAATTATATAATCTGATGAATATATTCTATATCTGATGATATAGAATCTCGATGAATTATATAATCTGCGAATCGTGTAGAAAATTGTCTAACGGAGATCTAGTTCGATTTGACGAATTCTGTGCAGATTTCCGCATAGAAAATTTTCTGGGATCTAATTAGAATCCATAATTAGATGGAGATGGGTTCTGATTGATTTCCAAAATGCGAAAGATAGATCCCATTTTCTCTAGCGAACGTTTCTTTCTTCTTCAAGTTACCTTTTCCTTCATTTCTATTTTATACTCAAGTTGAGTAAAATATCTGACACGCTTTGAGTATTTTTCACGTCCGCTTTACAAACGTAAATACTTAAAACGTGTAAATGTCGTCAAACCGTTTCCAGTATTTTGCTCAACCTCTTTTTCAAATAAATTATAAATATCTCGAGCGAAAAGCAATATGTTGAATGACGTGAATGTAAAGTTTTGTATTTAAAGTGAAACTGCAATAATCTTCGTTTTACTCGGAATCTTTGTCATTCGTCGGAAATAACTCGTTTTCGATTTCTCTCGATTTCTCCGGAGATTCCGCGACATCGTCATAATCGATATCTCTTCTTGTTCTCCGCAGACGAACAACCGGTGCCAACTCTGTGCGAGCTCGCGGCACGATGCGTCGCCTCCCACATCCCCTTCGAGCTGGTGGAGCACTTTTACCCGCCGGTACCGGAACAGCTCCAGCTGCGCATCGCCTTCTGGAGCTTCCCCGACAACGAAGAGGACATACGGCTCTATTCGTGCCTGGCGAACGGTAGCGCCGACGAGTTCCTTCGCGGAGAACACCTATTCCGTTCTAGAAGCGTGAAGGAACCCCTACAGATCGGTAAGTCGATTTACGCACCGCTTTGTTGAGATTACGAGGATTGCCTTTGTTGTTCCGTAACACATTGTCGACCGATCACTCGAGGAAACTCGTGTTTCGCGGCTGGTCAAACGCTGCTGCCGCTTGCTTCTTCGACTACGTTTTGACATTGGTCAAAACAACATCTGGAGACAAAGGTATTGGGCGGCAGAGGTATTGGGTCCAGCAGGTCAACAATGTGTTAATACCTGACGACGACCGCACACTAATCGCATCCACGTGACGCGTCTGAAATAGGATTCCACCTGAACGCCAGCGTGAACCCGCAAATGGTCCCGAATGGCGTGCGACCTCAGTTCAACGTCGCCGTGACCTTCGACCGGCGGAAAATCACGTCCTGCAATTGCACCTGCTCCTCAACGGCCTACTGGTGCGCGCACGTGGTAGCCGTGTGCTTACACAGGATACACATGGTACGCGGAATATGACTAACGTTGCGCCGAAGATCAATCTTACCGAGCGACATTTTCCAGTTGTCTCACGCGAACGAGAAATTAAAGGAATGCAATTTCTTTGAAGGAATCGAGACAATTGCGCTTCACCCTGAAATTGCTCTCATTTATTTATTTATTTAGATCAAGTTATGAGTTATATGAGTTATTTCGGACCGATTGTTTTACGTTACAAGAAAACCAGCAACGTTCTCTGTTTTGTTACATTTTTACTATGATTTTATTATATTTCTGTCATCGTTATACTTTTATTACATTTGTAACTTGCGTTACTTTTTATATTACTTTTTGCTATTTGTCTTATTGCTCTGCTGTGTTTTATTCTCGTCGGAAGACAATTATCTCTCTCACCGTCACACGATTCTTCCTCAGCCAACCCAAGTATGTCTGAGGGCTCCCGTCAGCGAGTCCCTGTCGAGATTACACCGGGAGCAACTGCAAAAGTTCGCCCAATATCTCATCAGCGAGTTGCCGCAGCAGATTCTACCTACTGCTCAGCGGCTGTTAGACGAGCTACTGTCGATGCAACCGAGCGCCATCAACATTTATTGCGGAGCGCCCGACCCTACCGCAGGAGCCTCGGCTCACGACCAGACGTCCTGGTATTTAGACGAGAAGACGTTGCACGATAATATAAAGAAGATCCTCATCAAGTTCTGCGTTCCAGCTCCCATAGTGTTCAGGTAAGTATCCCAAACGGACCGCCGTAAGTCATCGATCAGTATGTATACAAACCGACATAATAGCCTTGACACATGGAGAGTTACGGTATTCTAGAGCTTTTCGACGAGGACCACGGTCGGATGCTTCAGATTCTCGAAGGTTGCAACTCTTTTATCTCGATGAGTTTCAGCGTATGAGTTCCCGTGTCCAACAGGAGAATTCCAGTTTCCTTAGTGATTCTCTGGAGATACCGATTTTTCTAGTTTTTTCTATCAGCAAACTCAATTGCTGTACAGATAATTTTACTGGCTAAAAGATACTTGAAGATGTACTTAAGACGATTTTTAAATACAAGAACAGACTATGAACTTGGTCGCACTTGCACCAAATTCGCTATTAGAAATGCAGGACGAGGTAAAAGTGTTGCAACTTTCAACTTCTCTACGCAACTACCAAGAGCGCCAAGATGAAAATTGTAATTTGCCTTGTCACTTCTCTCATAAGTCACTTACTCAAACTCTTACATTTTATATCTCGAATATTTTATATTCATTTTACTCTTTGAATTGACCGGGTTGAGCGGGACTGAAAGGAAGATAAACAAGCATTTCTTCTCCGCATTGCCTAGTACTCTTTCAAATACCTGCTCTAGTTTCAACCGCCTTGATAAAAGCAAGTCATTAATCGTCGGACATTCCAGCGTTGAGTAAGCGACGTGTACATAGTACGCCCTAGAAAAGTAGGATTTCACGTGTCAAGGCTGTCACGCATTGACCGGTGCGATGCGCTGCACCTCCTCGACCCGGCGTCACTTGATTCCTCCATCTTCCAGCGACGTTAATTACCTGAGCACAACCGCGCCTCCCGCGGCTGCCGAATGGGCGTCGTTGCTACGGCCACTCAGAGGCCGTGAACCGGAGGGCATGTGGAACCTTCTCTCGATTGTGCGCGAGATGTTCAAGCGGAATGACCGCAACGCTATACCTCTTCTGGAGATCATCACGGAGGAGTGCATGGCCTGCGAGCAGATCCTCGTCTGGTGGTTCAACACCAAGGTCGCGCTGCTCAACGGCACTGGATACGGCGGCAAGCATAATATGAACAGCAACGTTCACGCTTCCCAGCACGCGTGCTCATCCCTGTGCGATGAGATCGTTGTATTATGGCGATTAGCCTCGTTGAATCCCGGCCTCTCGCCAGCGGAACGTGAAATGCTGCATGCTCAATTTATGACTTGGCACCTGAAGATCATAGACAAAGTGAGCGTCCTGACCTACCTGCAACACGCGACCCCGTCGGGGGGTTCCGGCTTTTTCTAACGATCCGTGTCCGTCGCAGGTCACCAAGAGCCGCGGCAGTTCGGTCTCGCACAATCCGCACAACAGGAACAACAGCGGTATGCAGAAAGATTCCTTAAAGCATGACGTCGCTGTATTCACCGGTTTCAAGCCTGCACTCGAGGCTTGCTACCTGGACTGGGACGAGTACATCTTGCCCGGCATCACCTACACCGCCGGTAGCAACCCCATGTATCACTGTCCGTTTACCTGCTTTCGACACGCCGGGGACACGAGAACGGAGGTGAATCAGGTCGGTAGCGCTCGCTTTCTCTCCCGAAGAAAGGCCTCTTAAGAGGCCGTTGATCCTCCTTCGTTACGTGGTTCGTGGCTCGACGAAACGCTTCTCTTCCCCAGGTGAACTCAAGCTCGGCCGTGTTAAATTATCAACCGCCGATCTCACATCATCACAGTCGTCGACCGTTGAACGTTGGCCTGGTCGAATTCAGTTACCTGGACAGACGGCGACTGAATCCGCGCGAGTTCTCGATGTGCTCGAGGAACGCTGGCGGTGGCGGCGATGGGAATCGTAGCAGCGTCAGCTCCGAGGGCTTCTGCGAGAACGACACTGACATTCCCGACATCACGGAATCTCAAGTCGTCCTCGTTAGACAAGGGTGCGCTCAGCTGAACAACTGTGGTGATACGGATTCGCAGGTGAGTCTATTCTCTTTCTCTTTCTTCTTCGCATGGCGCTCGGGTTTCATGGCAAACGTGTCAGCGTGTCTCTTTGCCGCCTGCGTGACGTTCATCCTCGGGCCACGTCGCTCTTATGTTTTCAGGAGGGAGGTGGCAGCGAGTCGTCTTCTAACAGCAACGTCAGCTTGAAGGA
Source organism: Harpegnathos saltator (assembly GCF_003227715.2). Taxonomy (NCBI): domain Eukaryota; kingdom Metazoa; phylum Arthropoda; class Insecta; order Hymenoptera; family Formicidae; genus Harpegnathos; species Harpegnathos saltator. The sequence goes on from NW_020230714.1 coordinate 82,843, forward strand.
TGCTCAAGGCTCGGACAATCCCCGCTCAAACGCCTCGTCCGAGACGAATAGTGATAGTAACGACAGTAGTAATAACAAGGCCTCCTGCGAGGTCAAGTGCAGCAGGATGAATCACCCGGAGAATCGCGACAAGTCGCGCGTGCATAAGGACGCGACGGTCAAGAGCGAGCAGGAATCCGATCAAGAGAAAGAAGCCAGGCGACCGTTCAAGGACGAGAGCTCCTCGTCCAGTAGTGACAGTCCCTCGGGCGATGAGTATCATGTGTATTATTACGATCCCAAGACCATGACCAACAACGGTGGCTTGCCGAGCAAATACATGAAAAACACCAGCCACGCCACGAGCACTCCGGACGCCAGCACGGTCTTGGACAATCTGAAGAAAATTGAGGATCCATGGGACATCCTGTTCTCGCGAGCGGAAGGCCTCTACGCTCACGGTCACACGAGGGAAGCCTGCATCCTCGGTGTGCAGCTGGCCGAGGAGCTCTTGGCCAATCCGCCCGATCTCATGATCGAGGGACCGCCAGCGCCAGTGAAGAGCAAACGGAAAAAGGTAAGGTTTCTCGATTTCACGAAGGCCAGCCACTGAATTAATATCGCGTATAACGTTTGACTGCGTTACAGCAACACGTGAATCCGGCGTCTCACCAGTTAACGTGTCTCGCGTCGGCAACTCTGGCGAAATGCGGCTTCCTGTGCACGGTGTTGGCCGAGAATCCGGAGCATCACAATCTGGCGTTTCGCGTGGGCCTCTTCGGCTTGGAGATGGCCAGGCCGCCGGCGAACACGAAGCCGTTGGAGGTAGGATTAGGCGAGATACGAATTGCATTGTTTATTGTTGTGTGTGGTATGTGTGTGTGTGTGTATGTGTGTGTGTGAGTGTCGCTCGCTCATGACTCACGGTCGCTTTCGACTTGACCAGGTCAAGCTGGCTCATCAGGAAAGCGAATTAGTAGTATTACTAAAGAGAATCCCCCTGGGACCGGCGGAGTTAGCCATGATACGACAGAGAGCGGAGCAATTGAGGGACGGCGTTATGCGATCAAGAGGACACGCGCTCTTGCCCATCATGTTGGCCAGCTTCATATACGACGCGCTCGACGTGCCAAGTATGCAGCACACTCGGTCCACATTTGGACTGCGCACTTTCGTGTTAAGTGTGGCCGTCCGAATCCGAGTTATGTTTGTCTTACACCCGAGATTTATACGTAATGTTAAGTCCAGTTCACTTCAAGGACCGACACGCCACACGTACTTAACACTAAATGCGCCGTCCAAATACGCAGTCTTCTTTGTAACATAGCCCCATCTATGCCATCTCCCACAAATAAATATTCGATTAGTTTACTGACAAGTTTGCACAAAGCAAGATGGAAACAATGAGATGGAATGTTTCGTATTGTTTGTAACATACTTGTGTTATCCCAAGCAGAAATGGAAAATTCAATATTTAATTAAATTCTATTTCTTATATTGTTGAATTGATAATTATATAAAGGAAGAAATAACTGTCCTTGTTGAAGACAAGTAGGACGGGGAAATTAAGATGGAATACTTTGTAGGAGTGAAATTGCCGGCAGAGATCGACCCGAATCTCGGATTCGACGCAGCCGTGGCTGTCTTGGGATTGAAAGCGAACGTGAGCGAAGCGGATCATCCTCTTCTTTGCGAGGGGACGCGTAGACAGAGGTAACTGGTTTGTGGCGGTCGTTAGCATTAGCGTGCATCGGTGTGCACGTGCGTCAATGCAAATAAGAGCACGCAATTTCTTTCTTTCTCAGAGGGGAGTTGGCTATCACATTGCTCGTTCATTACAAAGACGATCCCGTGAAATTGGCTAGAATCATGGACAAATTACTGGACCGAGACGTTCATCAACTAATCAAATCGCCCATTCTCAGTAGCTACTACACCTCCAACCCTCCTACTAAGAGCGAGGTAAGAACCGTGAAGGTATTTCTCGTGACGCGGAGCGCTGCTCCCTCGCACGTGCTTTTTAACGTTACTCTAAATTCGCAGATGTCAAGATGTGTTCACGACGAGGAACGCTCGTCGCCTCTCACCGGGATGGACAACGGCGGGAATGGTGATAACATCGTCGGCGGTAGCAGCAGACCTCACAGCAGTACGAGCGCCGAGCTAGAGAGTGGTATAAGCGCGCTGACCGTACAACCGCAGATTGTTCAGCCATCTGTGCCTATTAGAACTAAAGAAACGCGGTATGTGGTGACTGAATAAACGCTCATGCAACACGATACGACACGTGTCAGGCGTCGAGAACTGTATGTCTGATGTGTCTCTGTTTTCCTTTCTGTATCCAGATATAAGAGTAAAAGAGTATATCCGTCTATTCCCAATCAGCCGTCGGAAGCGAGCGCACACTTCATGTGCGAGCTCGCCAAAACTGTCCTAGCGAAGGCTGGTGGCACCAGCTCGACCTCGTTGTTCCATCAGCCATCCACCAGTCAGAACCATCACGGTCCGCACAGAGCGCTTCATATGTGCGCTTTTCAGCTCGGTTTGTACGCCCTCGGTCTGCATAATTGTGTCAGTCCGAACTGGCTCAGTCGCACATACTCGAGCCACGTGTCCTGGATAACCGGTCAGGCGATGGAGATCGGAGCGCCGGCTATCTGGTTCCTCATCGACAGCTGGGAAGGCCACTTGACACCGCCGGAGGCTGCCAGTATAGCTGACAAGTCTTCGAGAGGCAGCGACCCGAATATGGTCAGAGCGGCGTCGGAGCTCGCTTTGTCTTGCCTGCCGCACGCACACGCGCTCAATCCCAACGAAATCCAGAGAGCTATATCTCAAGTACGTACGATGCGGCCGAGAGAGCCTACGCTATTATATATCATTTATTGTTGCATCAGATTGCGCAGATTGTTCATTACACGATGCTTCATTCTTCTCGCGCAGTGTAAGGAACAGAGTGAAGCTATGCTGGAGAAAGCATGCATCACAGTGGAGAACACCGCGAAAGGCGGCGGTGTTTACCCGGAGGTGCTTTTCCAGGTGGCCAAGTATTGGTACGAATTGTTTCTCCGGGTAAGTTCAAAACTTGGCGATGGGTGTCTGTATGTGTGTGTGTGTGTGTGTGTCAAATTTATTTGCCTTATTTAAATGCCTTAGATTACTTTTATTCGCATTTCCAGTTTATTAAATACATCTTAGTGATCATATGTAAGAGACGTAACACGTCTCGCGGATCTTTAGAGTACGAATGACTCGAATTACACTCTCTAAGAAGTAAGAAATCTTAAGATCCAAGAAACCCGAGATGTGTAACCTTGTCTGTACGATTACCCCTACATTTGCCTTCACGTTCTTCTCTGAGCAGCGAAATCCTGGCGGCGATCAGCAGGATGAAGTTCCACATGATCCTTTGCAACTGGATCTCAACGGAGTGTTGTTAGTCGAGCCAGGGCCTCCCGTGGACTTGCCGAATAGCCAGATGATGCCCGGACCGACTCAAGCGGTTGTTGTGACCAGCACGCAACCGCCGCCTCAGCCTTACTCCGCTCACCCGACAATTACAACTTTGGCGCCTCTAGGTAAAACAAACGATAGTGTCTACTCTGCTGACTCGAAGACGCCATCGAGCTGTCTCACTATTACCCGATCGTAATTTACATTGTAATTCTTTTCCAGGAGTCGGCATGCCATACGCTGTAGGCCCCTTCAGTTTTGTACATCCCCATCATTCTATCGCGACATTCAGTGGCCCGATGCCGCCTCATCGTGTCACTCTACCACCCGCACCCCCGCATATGCAGATGTACCATGCGTTTCCACCTCACCCCGGGCATCCGCAGCATCCGCAACATCCCCCACACCCGCATCACCCACCTCCACCCGCACCGCCGCCACCTGGGCCGCAGTATTACACGGCACAGCCTCCACCGACGCCAGGAGCGCCTCATCACTTGTATCCCATGCCAGTCAATGTAAGCGCGTTATTTTGCTACTCATTTCTCTTATGTCTCTCTCTCTCTCTCTCTCTCTCTCTCTCTCTCTCTCTCTCTCTCTCTCTCTCTCTCTCTCTCTCTCTCTCTCTCTCTTTCTCTCTCTCTCTCTCTCTCTCTCTCTTTCTCTTGATATACATTAACTCATATCTCACTCAGGTCCAAGCGGGAGTAGCTGGTCCTCTCCCAGGACAAAACACCTTACCCGGACCGCAATTGGTCCAAACACAACCCATAATATCTACTGTGAGAGCTCAACCCCAGGTAATTTCCATGATGCGATAAGAATGTAAGACTATAACTTGATGTGTGTCGTTACAGATGAAAATGCTGATTGATTTCATTGTGCCGCAGGTTCACAGGCAAAATCAACAATTCAGTCAGCAACATTTGCGGACTCTCGTCTCCGCCTATCGCGTGGGAATGTTAGCTTTGGAAACATTAGCTCGTAGAGTACATGATGACCGACCTCAGGCAAAGTATGCTCGAAATCCGCCCTACGGGGAGGACGTCAAGTTTCTGCTCAGGGTTGCGAAACGCCTCGGCACACAGTACATGCACCAGCTCTGTATCTGCGCTGTCAACAGCATCGTCAGTCCCTTTGTTCTTCACCATGTCGCTCTGGAAGCGGCTCAGTATCTTGCTAGAAACAACCCGGCGCTCATTCTGCAGCACTTGAGATCTGCCCTATTGGCGCCGCTAGTACACAAGTGCCAACAGATGTTAGTAGCGTTCTCTATCGCACGAGAAGTCGGTTTTTTTTAGCTGAACTGTACTGGACTGTTTTCCCTTTGACACCGTTGAATCACACACTTGTCTCGCTTGGAGGGCAGAAAATGCAGAGCTATTTCAGCTAAAAACAACAGAACTCGAGAGATCATGCGGTCAGAGACCTTGCCGCGTTTCCGGTCAGCGTCCAATGACACTATGCGTCGTTTTCGATTCCAGGTATATTCAGTGTATGCATCAGAAGCTCTACCACTTAACATCTAGCGATTACGAAGAATTCGCCAGTGTTGTATGCGCGGCACGGGCTGCCTTCCAGATCAATCCCGAAGGAAATACTCAGTTCAAGGAATGGCTGCAATCCATTAAAAGGTGAGCAGCCCAAGCGCAAGGTCGGGGGAAGCTAATACTTCCGGAGAGTAACGCGTCAATCGTTAATCGTGACCAATTGAAGAGAAAAGTGTTTGTTGTTCAAAAAGTAACGAGAATCGTTAGAATTTCTGAATATAACGTTACCAAGTTAGTGAAAAAAAAAAAAAAAAAACACAAGTAGCGCGTTACTTCCCAACCCTGTATAAGTGTCCGAAATGCTGCCCAGCATGCTAACTCATAGCCGTCGTCTTGCTTTCAGATCTCAATCCTGCAATAAAGAATTGTGGACGCAGATTAACGCGGCGCTACAACAGACCGGCAAATGACACAGAATCGAGCCAGCCGCGACGTGGCTCACCTCCCTTCCTCATCACCCTCAACCTCCACCACCGCCGCCGCCGCCGCCGCCGCCACCGCCACCACCACCACCCACGACCACGACTCTCGTGTTGCAACATCAACACCCCTGTCACCCTCATCCACAGAGCGTCGTATGCGTCCACGGACTGGCCCTCAATCCTAATCTCAACAAGTTTGCTTGGGACAAGATCTCGATATCGTGCATTGTCGAGGAGGTGACGCATCAATTGGCACCTCCTCCTCCTCCTCAGCACCAGATGATGGCCGGTATGCCGGGACCGTCCGCGTGGCAAGAACCAACAACCGACGGCCGTGGTTCTCAAGGGATCAATCCCAGAGACGCTCGAGATATATTTTAAGTTTAGTTAATGTGTATTTAGATCACAAAGTACTTTAGTTAAGCGTATATAACTTCGAGGATGAGTTAGGTTAGGTTAGGTATCACTAAGTCAGCAGTTAAGTATAACAGCAGCTACGAGTATAGGTTTTAGATATATACGATTCTCTAAGATCTATATAGAGATGATGATGATGATACTGAAAGCGCCACTGATCTATAGAAGCATCTTTTTGCATAAAGTGATACATGTACATTATATTAACGGCCAAGAATCAAAATTCGCGTTTGGACTTGGACTCATGCTGGACACGCAAGGGAATCGTCGGTCGGATCATTTCTTTCATTGTGTCTTTCTAGCTGCGATTAGATAGTGAATTTTATTTCTCATTTATAGGTAGAGAATTAATTCTCCCGTGTTGTTTTATTTTTGTAAACAAATTCCGAATACCGATATCGTCTATTTATATATAAACGATCGTAGGATCAGATCCGTATGTAAGTAAAGTTTACTTAACGTTGCGCCAAAATTTTTGTAGGAGCGAATTTCTCTAGATTCTCGTTTAGCGGCACTTTAGCGTCTCCTGGTGAGTCGTAGCGCCATTCCCCCCCTACGTTTTCTTCTTTTCTCTCTATGTCCCGTATATATTATGCTTTTGAGATTTCGTTAATTTCCTTCGTTTCGTTTTTTCGGTTCTTCTATTTCTTTCTTTCTTTTTTTTTTTTTTTACTCTACCGTAGACTTATGCTATAAACCGATCGCAACATACTTTTTCGTTTGTCACTACTGACAATCCGTAATAACGAAATGATCTCTGTAATTTTTAAATTAAAGTAATTTGAGATACAAATAAAGAAGAAAACACACATTACATGCAGCCGACATATCACCTTTAGATTTGAGCCACCTATCCACCTGGCGACGCCAGATTCGTGTCCTACGAAATACCACTGATAAACTGATAAACTGTATCTCTATATTCCTTTCGTGGGTTTCTGCCGCAAACGAATGGGTTGTATCAACAGTTTTCTTTTTTCCCGGTGGAACGACAATAGATGATGAATATGTCGCGTTGTACGTACTGTTTCTCACTGTTCTCTCGATGACAGTTGACATGACTGGGTGGCTCGTGAACGTTAGCGGTGAACACGTCAGTGTGCTTTCTTTTTCCTTTTCTTTACGTTGGTTATGATTTATTTTTATTTTTTTTCCTCTCTCAAGTCATATATTACATACTGTCGTAGAAAAGGAAAAGCAAGGAGAGATTAGGGGGAGAAAGAGAGAGTTCATTGCTTATATTGAATATCTGGTAGCCTAAGTGAATGATAAAGATTAAATAATACTACGACATATAAGACGGTAAGAAAAGAAAGATTTATTTTCACTATGTAATTAAACGCTATAATACGCGCGCGAGAGAGCGAGAGAGAGAGAGAGAGAGAGAGCGAGAGAGAGAGAGAGAGAGAGAGAGCGAAAGAGAGAGAGAGAGAGAGAGAGAGAGAGAGAGAGACGCCGCGCGAAGTGTATTACGATAAATATAAATACTTGTTATTGTTTTTAGTATGATGAACTCTGAACAGTGCCTCGTCGAAGTCTATGTGAAACATTTTCCGCATGCCGAGAGATGTTCTGCATAATGTCTACTGTCTGTAAATCGTCTACGATATTGTCTACTGTCTGTAATTCCGTAATCTCTTCGTCAACACACTACGCGTAATAGTGTGCGCAGTATGTAGAAAGAAAGCAGCAGGAGAAGAGGAAAAAGAAGAGGAGGAGGAGGAGGAGGAAGAGAGGAGGGGCTACTCGAGCGACGTTAAAGACAGAAAAAGTTTGCTTCGCAAAGCCGCCTCGTAGAACGTCCGAAGCAAGCAAAGTGTCGGCGTGAACGACGTCGATTGTGCGGAATTCGACCGCGTTGCGAAAATCCGCGAGTTTTGCAGAATCGCGCGCCGCTTCGACGCGTCGAATCCGTTCGGCGTCGCGTGTTCCATCAGCCGCTCCTCGAAGCGCGAATGAGCCAACGAGAATGAGCGGATTTGTGCGATCGCGTCTCTCATCCGGAAGGTTCGCCTCGCTCTCGAGAAAACGCTGAAGAAAACGTGAGCGAGAACCCGGCGGACATGCATTATCCTGAAAAATCGGCACCTCGAAATTCGAAATCTGGCTCGATTTCCCGCGAAAAGTCGCGACATCGAAACTCGAATGTACTGCGGAGGCAACGTCCCGAAATCTTGCCGAAATTCATTTATTCGTAACAAGAAACAATTCAAACGAAGGAACAATTCAAACGAAGAAACAGATCTCGGCAAAATCGCAGAAATTTCGTATTTCGGTGTTACGATTTCAGGAAATCGTCCCGTTGTTTTCCTTCAACCTCGGTACATTGTTTGCGGGACAATACGTGGCCCATAAACTCGAGCGCGGCGACGGCAGTGCGAACCGCTTTCTAGCGTCGATGATCCCGATGACGCGTTTATTCACGTCCTTCTCGCTAGTGTCGAGATAGTGCCAAGCGCGCTCGCGAATCTAGAGCGACTAGATAGACTCGTAGATAATAGAATGAGCTCTCGAGGAGCGTAGGCTCGTCATGTAGGCTCAGTGCGAAGGAAAACAAACGTCGGAAATATATAGCACTGCCACTCTCAATTACCGGTATCTCGATCAGGAGCGGCTTAATATCGTGCGTCACCGACCAGCTGCGAGGCTGGCGATCGTGTATTCTTTCCTGCGAATACGCGAAAGAATGTGCGAGGTGTATCGCACATTTCTTCTACTTCGAAGGGTTGCATCGTCGTTGAATCGTCGAGTTCACACGTAAAGCTTTAGTTTTACGTTTCCGCTCTTAAGAAAGAGCGCTGAACTCCACCCAAGACGGGACGAGCGCGGCTATTGTTCTCAGGCCACGTGGCCTGATCTGAGAGTATATCTAACCTATCTTTTCCTAACGAACTAATATCTAATTAGGCTACAGCGCGAAATAAACGATATACCGATTTGTATAAAACGCGCGAAACAGCAAGAGTTCCGTGGCCAGAGGCGACGTGAATCTTTTCCCTCACATGGAGAAAGTATTGCGGAGAGAAAAATTCTCGCGAGAACGAATTTTCGCAATCTTGGACCAAACAGAAATTATGACTGAAATTACTAGAAATTATTTCTTCGAGAAATGTCGCACGCGCACGTTTGACGTTTTACTGCGAGTTATTGTAGTTGCCCGAATGTTCCGTTTTACGTCGCTTATTCTACCTGTATAATACACGCTTATGCTACGAAATCGGTGCAGTCCAGCTTTGCAAAAGAAAAAGGAAACGCAAGAAGAAACGTAATTTCACGCGATAATCTCCCTCCACGATGCTCTTCTCCATGTAGCGCGAACTCGTGAAGATGAGTCCTTCCGAACGTTCCCAAGCCGGAAGAAGCTCTCGCTGCTCACGAGGTCACGCTAGAGGAAAAGGGTTCATGATCGACTCCAGTCAGGGTGGAGTTCACCGAGAAGAAGTGACACGATCGTTAGCCCGACGCATCGAAGGCGCGTCTTCGCGCCTACAAAGTCAAGACCGCGCTTCAGTGCTTCCCGTCAGCGGAGAGACCTTCGTAGTCACGGTCCCTGCTTCTGTATCTTCGTCCCCTTCGTCCGCTCGTCCTCGGACGAAGTCAGAGGTCGATCCTGAACCTTCTGCTTCGGCGAGGAACTCGTGACAAGCGAAAACTGCCCAAAGTGTTTGGAAATCGTTCACTCGTTCACGAGTTCACATCGGGGAGCCGATGAATCTCCTCCAACGTGAACTCGCCGGAAGCGGGCATTTTCCAACTTGATTGTCCAATCCCAGGCAGAACAGAAAATCATGATGATACCAAAATGACGTCAAAATGATGAGGAAAATTCGTTTTTTCATCATGATCCGATTATTTTCTCGTCATTCTCATGTCATCGTGATTTTCGGCTCTGCCTGGGATTTAGGAATATTCATTTTCCACGAGCTCACGCTGAAGGAGGAGACTCACGATCGTCAGGCCGATTTCTACTCTCGACCGCGTCGACCTCGGCGAAAACGAGGTTTCACGAGTGGCAGGCTGAGAATTGCCGGTCATCACGATGTGAAAAAGGACGATTTTTTCTCACGGAGCGCTTCGCGAGATCGGTCTCATGTATGAGACGAGAGAGAGAGAGAGAGAGAGAGAGAGAGAGAGAGAGAGACACAGAGATGTCGTCAGCGTCTCCTTATCGTCGTTGTCCTTATCGTTGTGTCCAATTAGCCGCCTCGCGATAGTAATTAATGTAGCGCGCTCGATATTAGTTGCTGCACGATTACTCGCGCCGAACGAGAGATCGGGATCCGCCGCGTCGCCGAAGCCGTGACTATCGTGACACCCAACTCCGCCACACAGACAGTCAACAATATTGTACAAATACTTCGCGTCGCGATCAATAGGGGGTTGCGGGGGAGGGTAGGGAGGGGGGAGGGAACGTGTGTGTTTCGTTCGTATAAACATTTCTTACGTATTGAATAGCATCTGGTGAATAATTCAGGATGCTCGAAAGGAGGAGGAGGAGGAGGAAGAGGAAGAGGAGGAGGAGGAGGAGGAGGAGGAGAGGGAGGAGGAAGAGGCGTAAGAGGAGATAGAGGAGGAGGAGGAGAAGCGTCGTCGTAGTATTTGCTCTAGATACAGTTGCGTGTTGTGCACATAATCGAATAAAGAAAAGAGATAAAAGGAAAAAGAAGAAAAAAACGATGCTCGTAGCAGTAGGATGCAGTCTCTCATTAGCCTACTTACGCGATTAGAGGACTTTTTCCTTGACTAAGAATAGGGACCGCGGTCCGCGCGATTTCTCGCGGGGAGAGGACGCTTTCACGGCGAGAGAAATGTCGTCCTTCGCGGCGGTGGGGTTAACGCATAATAATATACATACTAGGTGTATTTAGACGCGACACGTAGTTTGCTATAAAGAGAATCCACTGTCCCGATTATCTACGTGCCGTAAGTTAGGACGATGTCGCGCCGACGTGCTCGGTTTCGGCGCCGATCGGAGAGGAAGGGATTCGCTCATCGGACTAATTCGTCGCGATCGCGCGATGCGGGCAAAGCGATATATTTGTAATTGCCACGGAGGAACAAAGAGGGCGGGGGAGGGGAGGAACAAGCGATCGAAGACGTTTCTTCTTGCCGAGCCGCCAAGCGAGACGGCAATCTCACCTCAACTTACGGCGCGTGCTTGTAAAAATGTCGATTCGTGTATATGCTTGTACATGAAAATTGGCGAGGAAATTACGCGGAGCGACGCGTGTAGCTCGCGTTTAGGCTGTTTCGGGGCCGTGTTAGGCACTCGCGTTTCTACCGGGAAATGAAGACGGAACGGGAAATGCGTCTCCGAGGGGGTAACGGCTTGCGTGTCCGCGGGAGACCTTATTAGTGAGTTAAACATTCGGGTTTTTTGGTCTGGCAGGCGGAGAAAAGTGTCAAATCGGTATATTTTTACACTAGAAAGAGAGAAAGAATGTGAGACGGAGGGGGGGGAGAGAGAGAGAGAGAGAGAGAGAGAGAGAGAGAGAGAGAGAGCGGAGAGGAAAGATCGAGGACGTCGAGAATTAATTACCTCAAAGTAGAAGAGGGAATGACACGTGTAGAAACGCGAGGTTCCGTAATAGGAAAAAGACTTTTACTCTGAAGGAGATCTCAATAGGAGTTTAATATTAATCGTACGAGATACGCGACGTTTGTGTGTGTACGTGTGTGTGTGTGTGTGTGTGTGTGTGTGTATGTTTGTGTGTGTGTGTGTGTGATATTTTGGTCTCGGGTCACGTGATGCCCATCGAAATACACGAAGGAAGGACAACGTGACCGAAGAGAGGGAGAGAGAGAACTTTTGGAAACTTTCTGACGACGAATATTTGCGTGCGCGCAAACTCGATCCTCCTCCGATCGTGAAAACGCTAGTAATAAGCAGAGCGATATAGCAGATATATATAGCGATATAGCAGAGCGAATAAGCGGACGCGTCCGTCTGATTACGAGAGAGAGAGGGAGAGAGAGAGAAAGAGAGAGAGAGAGAGAGGGAGAGAGAGAGAGATCATTGTTTTTCTATTGCTCTTCGACAGAGAGTATATGTGTGTGTGTGTGTGTGTGTGTGTGTGTGTGTGTGTGTGTGTGTGAGAGAGAGAGAGAAATATTTATAGCGGTCGCGATATAGTTAGTTAATGTCCGATAACAATCGTGAGCTCGAAGTCGCGGCGATCAGTCTGCCGCGCGACTGCGACTTACTCCTCGTAACGTGCATCTGCGACTTCCTTGTCTCAGCGGTTTCCCGCTGGTTTCCTCTACTACCTTTCTCGCGTCGGCTTAGTCACCACCCGATTTTCCCGATTACTTGCTCAATCGTCGTCCGACTCAGTTGCGTCAGACTCACTCGTCAGACTCAGTGAATTTTCCGAAAAAATAGTAGGAAAGAAAGTCAACGTTTGTCGCGTGTCTGCATCGGCAAGATATGGGAGGGCAAGAGGGATATGCGATGAGGAACGCATTCCGAAGAGATCAAGGTCCTTTTTCCACTTCCCTACAGCAGGTAGAAAGCAAATCTTTTGACTGAATTGTGTTAGCGCTGAGAGAAAAAGACCAAACGAGTCGTCAGACATTCCCGTCGACGTAACGAAAGGGAGAGAGAGAGAAAGAGAGAGAGAGAGAGAGAGAGAGAGAGAGAGAGAGAGAGAGAGAGAGAGAGTTAAAGAGAAGAAGAGCGATGGCGCATAAGTGCGTTGATGTGTCACTGTGCACGGTCGGAATGATCTTTTTCTTTGTTCGTTAAAAAAGAAAGAGAAGAGGAAACGACGTGTACTCTCGTCTCACCCGAAGCTTATTTTCCATCGTTAAGCTGGTATACACGTCTCGAACTTTTAAAAAAAGGCAGGTGAAATTAATTACAGTTGAGATTAGTTCGGGAGGAGAGAAAATGAGAACAAATCCACGTCCCTGTCTCTTTTTAAAAGGAAAAAAGGCTGTAAAAGATAAGCAGAATAACGCAGCCAGTTGAGCGATGGAAAACGAAGTTTTCACGTCGTTTTCGTCAAATATCGCGTTATCATTTCGACCCTTTGACAATCTCCGTCGCCGGGGTGACGATCTGTTCGAAGAATTACGCGACGCGATCCTGAAGACGATCTGCCCGGCGCGGTGCTTTTTCCGCAGCGAAAGGTATCGCGCGATAGCGGAGAAAGCACAAATTGCACTTATCGCGTTTGTATGTGTGGGTGTGCGCGCGCTCGCGTGTGTGTGAGGCGACGATTATTGTTATTCACGTATGGAGCTGGTGCGGATTTACAGAGATTGGCCCTACTATTTTTATTCGGATATTTACTGCGTCGGATCGACGGAACGGGACGAGTTTTCTTCCGTCGCGTTCGAGATATACACGATATATATATATATATATATATGTATATATATATACAGGGTGTCCCATTTTAATCTATCACCCCTCGTAACTTTGCAGGGAGCGGTCGTAGAGAAAAATGTTTCATACAAAAGTATTTTGACTTCGAGGGGAACATAAGGTGGTGTTATTGGTTTGACCTTGGATAGTCGTTTGAAGATCACGTGAAGGTCACCTTCAATTATTTAAATAGAAACTCCTATTTTTCAATGCATATTCTTGTAGCTTGTCTCAAGAGCTTTCCAAAGCACTATAAGAAAATATTTTTTCGTCAAGTACCTTTCGAGTTATAAGACTTGAAAGTTACAATACCGTCGGCATTAGCATTACCCAAGATGCACCACCCGGAGGTTGCCCGGTCGGATTTACACATGTTGTGTGTTTGTGTGTGTGCGTGTGTGTGTGTATATGTGTGTGTTTGTGTCTCACAGCAGAGGTAAGGAGCCCACGGTTCGTCACTCCCGCGGTATTTAACGACTCCAAACCCTCTCTGCTGTGTGCGTGAATGTGTGTGTATACGTGCGTGCGCCTGCGCATGCGTGCGTGTGTGCGTGCGTAGGTTTATTGAAAGTGTTCGAAAATATGTCTCCCTTCTTGGATACATAAACGCAATCTTTCATAAAAATTGTTACGAACTCTTTCAAGCATGGTTGAAATTATGCTCCTGAATACATTACGAATGCATTGTTGCATATCTTCAATAGTCGTTGGCTCAGTCTCGTACACTTTCTCTTTAACATATCCCCAGAGAAAAAAATCCAATGGCGTCATGTCAGGAGATCCTAGTGGCCATTCATGAGTTTGACTACCTAAGCCAATCCATTGGTTTCCAAATACATTATTTAGATAGTTCCTGACATTGCGTGTTCTGTGAGCTGGCGCCCCATCTTGCATAAACCACATTCGAATACATATGTGAAGAGGGACATTTTCTGAAAGAATCGGCAATTGATTTTGCAAAACAATCAAATAATTTTGTCCATTAAGGTTTTCTTGAAACAAGTATGGACCAATAATATTATTTCCTATTATACCTGCCCACACATTAACAGACCACTGTCTTTGTAATTTTTCACTCCGTTGCCAATGTGGATTTCTTTCAAAATAATAGTGGCAGTTATGTCTATTAACGCCTCCATTGTTACTGAAATTTGTTTCATCAGAAAAAAGCATATGATGAAAGAATAGCGGATTTCGTCTTATTTGGTTTTCAGCCCAATTACAAAATCTTACGCGACGGATAAAATCCTCGTTTTTCAAGGCTTGGGTCAAATGAATGACACGGATGAAATTTATAAGTCCTCAAAATGCTCCTGATTATCCGTAATTATTGACCAAGAATAAAGCCATCTTATCCTGCGACTAAAGTCTTTCTCCTTTTCATTTTCTTAATTCTCTGAGCCATGCTCCGGCATTCCTTCAAATAAAAGACGATTCTCTCTTATCCCACAATTGACACTACGAAACATTTATCAAGTAGTAACACAGTGAATTAAGGAATACTTTTCCAAACTTTGCTAGTCGAGCTATTTCATTCTTTTTGTGAAAGATTGCGTTTATGTATCCAAGAAGGGGGACGCGTTTTCGAAGACCTTCAATTCGATCGCATCGATTTATTTTGATGCCATTGTATTTTTATCGGTGCTTAGAGAGAGCTCTTTTCATCAATTCTGAAATATGGCAGACTATCCGCCACAAGAAATCGTTGTTGATATGTATTGTAGATACGTATCTTAAGTGAGACTGGGGACAAGTATAAGGCTGCGGAAAGATTATACGCTGAGAGATTTCCTGACAGACGATATCCAACACGATTGACAATTAAACATTTAGTTGACAGAGCGGAAAGTGGTAATTTAAAGAGAAATCGTCGAAAGACTGATAACGACGAAATGAAAATACTGGTCACTATTGTTGCTACTGTGACGGATCCGCATACTTCAACGAGAAAAATTCAACGTCAGCATGATGTACCAAGGAAAATTGCGAATCGTATTTTGCGAACTTATAAATTTCATCCGTGTCATATTCATTTGACCCAAGCCTTGAAAAACGAGGATTTTATCCGTCGCGTAAGATTTTGTAATTGGGCTGAAAACCAAATAAGACGAAATCCGCTATTCTTTCATCATATGCTTTTTTCTGATGAAACAAATTTCAGTAACAATGGAGGCGTCAATAGACATAACTGCCACTACTATTTTGAAAGAAATCCACATTGGCAACGGAGTGAAAAATTACAAAGACAGTGGTCTGTTAATGTGTGGGCAGGTATAATAGGAAATCACATTATTGGTCCATACTTGTTTCAAGAAAACCTCAATGAACAAAATTATTTGATTGTTTTGCAAAATCAATTGCCGATTCTTTCAGAAAATGTCCCTCTTCACATATGTATTCGAATGTGGTTTATGCAAGATGGGGCGCCAGCTCACAGAACACGCAATGTCAGGAACTATCTAAATAATGTATTTGGAAACCAATGGATTGGCTTAGGTAGTCAAACTCATGAATGGCCACTAGGATCTCCTGACATGACGCCATTGGATTTTTTTCTCTGGGGATATGTTAAAGAGAAAGTGTACGAGACTGAGCCAACGACTATTGAAGATATGCAACAATGCATTCGTAATGTATTCAGGAGCATAATTTCAACCATGCTTGAAAGAGTTCGTAACAATTTTTATGAAAGATTGCGTTTATGTATCCAAGAAGGGAGACATATTTTCGAACACTTTCAATAAACCTACGCACGCACACACGCACGCATGCGCAGGCGCACGCACGTATACACACACACACTCACGCACACAGCAGAGAGGGTTTGGAGTCGTTAAATACCGCGGGAGTGACGAACCGTGGGCTCCTTACCTCTGCTGTGAGACACATGCACACATACACACACAAACACACACACACACAAACACACAACATGTGTAAATCCGACCGGGCAACCTCCGGGTGGTGCATCTTGGGTAATGCTAATGCCGACGGTATTGTCAAGTAACTTTCAAGTCTTATAACTCGAAAGGTACTTGACGAAAAAATATTTTCTTATAGTGCTTTGGAAAGCTCTTGAGACAAGCTACAAGAATATGCATTGAAAAATAGGAGTTTCTATTTAAATAATTGAAGGTGACCTTCACGTGATCTTCAAACGACTATCCAAGGTCAAACCAATAACACCACCTTATGTTCCCCTCGAAGTCAAAATACTTTTGTATGAAACATTTTTCTCTACGACCGCTCCCTGCAAAGTTACGAGGGGTGATAGATTAAAATGGGACATCCTGTATATATATTAGAGATGTGTGAGTCAAGAATTTTTATGTCGAATCGAATCGAATCGAATAAAATTGAATCGAATCATTAAAAAATTTAACATGACTATTAAACATGCAAATAATGATGGAAGATTTTAATATTAAAGGGAATATTGATATTGTAATATCATCTTAAAGTAAAATATATATTTAAATATTTAAAGTAATTTATAATTAAGTTAGTAATTAGTTAAGTTAATTATAAGCTAAGGGTTCAAACATACAGGCCTAGATGGCCCGTTTTGTAGCTGATACGCTCAAACGCTAATGTATTTGATTCGTATTTGAATCTCCGCGATTCGAAATTTTCGAATTATTCGAATTCGAATCATAGGGATTCGGATTCGAATCGAATCGAATTACATTAGATTCGATTCGATTCGATTCGAAATCGGTTAGTTCGCACATCTCTAATATATATATATATATATATATGTATCTGTATCTGTATATTGTAAATAGGGCGAAGAGAAGGAGAGAAAAAAGAGAAGAGGAAAGCAGATCGTGTTTTTGCCGCTCGATCGCGATTACGAGGGACACGACATTTTTCTCTAAGCAGTATAGCAGATAACGGAAATTTAGCCAAGTCGCGAAATCCGATCGCGCCGAGTATATTTTTCGAGGATGACGAGTTTTCAGAGATTTAACGAAATTACCCCGCCCCGTTTCTCGGAGAGTCGAGTCCTTGTCGTGGTACGATCCTGCGACGTCGTAGTAGTTGATGATTCTCGATCACTCGTCGATCACGCACGAGTGATCAGGTTTTAAATATCGAGACGACCAGCGCAGTTTTGCGAGAGCGCGCTCATCCAGCGAGATGCCAAGATGCAGGGAGGAGAAAAGATGAATGGAGGTAGAGAGGAAGAGGGAAAGTGCGAACGCGATTGCGCGCAAAGACCGCCTGCGTGGCGAAGCTCAATATTATTAGAAATCGGTATCGTCGAACGGCGACGGTTCCCGCCGACGTGCGCGAATCCAACTCGGCTCGCCTCGCGATCGCCGTGCTCTTCGCATCGCTGCGCTGATCCCCGCATAGATGATACGTATACACATTGATTGTGCAAGAACTGATCGCGTCGTTGATCGACCAGCGCGACACGGCGACTGGAAAAACCTTCACCCTCCTCCTCGTAGAAGGCCGCCCGACAAACTCTGTCCTTTCGCACGAGTCTCAGAACGTATTCGTCCTGCCCGATATCCTGGAGGATATCCTTCCGATAAAAAGCAGATTACGCCCTAACATTGGGCGAAACGGACGCGTCCTGAAACTCCTGTGAAAAATTACGGATATGTATCGCGAGTGTATCTTGGGAAGCGGCTCAGTCTCCGTTGGAAGTTCGGGAAGTCCTCGCGCGCGAAACTTAAAGAGTTCATTTCGCCGACCCGCGCGTCGAAGTCTCTTCAAGGAGCCTGACGAGTCTGGGGAAATGAGAGGAACGCTCTTTCGATTTGTTCCCGCGTGCAGGAGGTGGAGGGGCAGGAGTGATTTTTGCACGCAAGCCGCGACGCGTATCTGTCTTCGCGCGTCTTCGTATCTGCAATTCGCATTGCAATCGGCATTGACCCGAAACTATCACACGAAGAGACGTATGCGTTCGTCCTCTGCCATGTCGTTCTCGTATCTCGGCTCCGCTGTCGGAGATATCTATCTTGCTCTCGATCAACGACGCATCGTCATTCGAGATATATTCGTCATGACTATCGTATATGATATCAGGTTTACTCTTCAGGTCATTGAGTAGTAGGGCGTAGAATTTTTCAACTTCTAGGTGTTAAATGACGAGGAATATTTTATAAGCACACGGACACGCACAAGTACGTTACGACACGACACGCAACACCGCACACAGACACGTATACGCACCCACACGCACACGGACGTGTTCATGTACACAAACACAGACATACACATACGCGGTATACACGCAACACATATATTATATGACCCATATTCAGAAGATGCTTATAATTTAATGCGCTGTTAACTAATCAGAGAGTATATTGCGTGGCTTTTCATTGGTTAACAGCGCGCTAACATAATTACAAGCGTGTTCTAAATATAGGCCCCTATCTATAGACACGTATATATTATCTCACCAAAAGAGCGTTGCGCGCGGTCGCGCGTGTGTGTATAATATATACTATAAATATATACATATATAAATATTATATATCAAAATGTACAATTTCTCGCATCGTCATTGATGTATTGTTATAGATTATTGCGTAAATGTGGCCTCTCGTCGTGCTCCGATTGGAAGGAAAGGGGCCACTCTCGCTTACTCTTCTACGGAATCGCGTAAGAGTACACATTAAAAGAAGGAAAAAAAAAAAAGAAAAAAAATCTGTCATTATTCCCGCTAAGACACTTATTATCGGCTATTACGGCATGGTAATCGTGAATGTTGTGGAGTGGATCTATTTATGAATCCGTCGATCGTTAATGTAATCAAACGTGTTCTGCGTGACTTTTAATAGAACACTTTAAATTGAGAGCCTTCTCGACTTTTCTTCACCATCATCGCTCCCTCGCACTAGGTAGTCACTTTTCGCATTCCTACGTGATTTTCCTTCCTTAACTTGAACGAGGCCAAACTGTCGTGTCCACCAAATGACACTTCAGTCACTTCTGAGAAAATGTTATGAACAACTTAAACTCCCCATAAAAGTTGGAAAAATTCAGCGATTAAAATCCTGTCCGTCATATTTGAAATGAGATGCACAACGCGATCGGAATCGAAATGCGCGCGAAACTTCGAACGAGATATCGACCGCATCGCGATCTAAAAATTCCTGCAGATTGTATGGTAATGACAGCAAGCGGAGGCACAGGAGCGTAGCAGTCGTGGCCGAGTGGTTAAGGCGTCTGACTAGAAATCAGATTCCCTCTGGGAGCGTAGGTTCGAGTCCTACCGACTGCGAGGTTGGTTCGATATTTTTTTTTTCTTTTTTTTTCGCCAAATCTGTTTCTTTCTTCATTTTCTATCTCTGTGTGCACACGAACGACAAATGCGCGATTGCTCGTTAAAACATTAAGCGCGATACAACGTTCAGTAATTTCCATATCGACCTACTAAAATATCCGTCACGATTGCGCGATTGGCCGTTACGTCAATCGTGATTTCTTACTGCCGTATCAGTATCGCATTATCTGTGCTTGGCTCAGATAATTCAAGTTCGAATCGGCCGATGGAGCAAAAGATATAGGAAATTACGAGAATACACGGCGAACGGCTAATCAATCACATGAGCGAGCGGCTAATGATGATAGATTATGAAACTCGACCGTCAGACTCGGAAAACTAGGCGATTTTACGGGAAACGTTCGTGCCTGCGATCGTAGATAAAGTCGACATGGACAAACAGCTTACCGTTATCGTCGATAACCGGTCGATGTTTTCTACTCTTCAGCGACTGACGAATTTCACCTGAAGTGGAATCAGCATGGCTATTACCCCCAGCCCATGTGAGCCAACTTGAAAGAGAAACAGAGGCATGATACATCTATCTTTCTTCCTAACGTAGTACATTTTGATAAAATTATACAAAACAAGGGTGGTTCCGAAACCGGCAGGCCCAGCCGCCACTCCAGTCAAGGTTCAGAGTTCATTGCGTTGAAGACACCCCGCTAAGGGTACATTCCCGCAGTTCTGCTCACGGGTTCGACGTGTCCAATCGATCATGCGGAGAAAGCAATCCCGCTCGGGAGGGACGAAGCTTCCGAGGCGAATTGTATCTTTCTTGTCCGTCATCGGTATCGTCCGATCGAGCTTCCTCTGGGAGAGAGCCCACAGCAACCAAGCGATCCGAGAGGTCCTGCGGTCAGCCGCACGCGAGGACGTGATCATCAGGATTCAAGAACGCTACTTGGACGACGGGATGAGGCGTCTGCTGGAGGTGGTGAGCGACGCCGTGATTGGCACATGGCCGACGCAGATATTGGTGTCCGCAAGGCTCCAGGCTACGTCGCGGCCAACGACTGTGGCCTCCAGTCGCACCCTGCTGATTTACCTCTGTCCCTCAGCCGAGACCCTCGACTATGGGCAGCTGCGCGTCGTGCTGCAGGAGACCCGACTGCTGTCCCAGCCGAAGCAGCTGCCAAGGCTGCTGCTGGTGTGCGCGTCCAAGTCGGCTACGAACTCATCGAGCGCGCTGCAGCAGCTCAAGTACCTATGGCACCTGCGGCTCTTCAACGTGGTCATCCTGGAGATGAGTCTGCCGCCAAGGCCGTCGGAGCCGGCGCTCGTGGCTGCGCACGTCTACGACGGCTTTGTCCAGCGCTACGCGAGGCTGACGGCTTCGCACGACCTCGTCGGGGTCGACTGGTTCCCGGACAAGCCGCGAAACATGCACGGCGCCAGGCTGTGGGTGGCCTTCAAGGCCACCGCTCTGTACGGCAGCTGGAAGCCGATCGGCGCTAGACTCGAAGGCTTAGCCGAGGACTTCGCCGAGGCGATGTCGCGCTTGGTGAACGCCACGGTGCTGCCGAGCGGCAATCCAAGCGAAAGCGACCTGCTGTACGACGCTCGGCTGTTGCTGCACAGCAAGGGCTATAGCGCGAGCTACGAGCACACCGTGAGCGTCGGCCACGACGAGGTGTGTCTGCTGTTGCCGTTGTTGCCGCAGCCGCGGATGCTCATAGACCTCACACAGGTTGTCATGTCGCTCGTCATAGGTTTCCTCATCATAGCGATAGTGTGGAGTGCGTCGGTGACCTTGTCGGTGGGCGACCAGCTGCGTGCGCCTCTCAACATCATCAGCCAGATCCTGTGCATCCCGCCGATGAACGTAGCGCACTCGACCGTGGAGAGGATCATGTTCGTGACGGTGATGCTGTCGACGGCGGAGTACGCGAACGTCTTCCACGCGGAGCTCTTCCGCTTCAACGTGCAGTACACCGGGCACGCGCGCGTGTCGAGTTTCTGGGACCTCTACAAGACCGGCCTGAAGGTGCTGGTGCCGCCGGTGGTGTACGAGACGAAGCGGACGATCGGGGCGCTGGAGCGGCTGCCGGCCGCGTTCCTTCGGAGGTTCCAGCCGTCGCTGGAGCTCGACGGCGACCCGGCCACGTTGGACACCGACCAGGCGTACTTCATGCCGGAGACGAGCGGCAAACTGGCAGAGCTGACGAAACTGGACAGCCGCGGTGAGCGGCTCTTCAAGGTCTACGACCTGTGCGTGATGTACCTCTACCGAGTGCACACGTTGCCCGTGAGGTCGCCCTACAAAAGCGTCGTCGACGGGGTACTGCTCGCACTGGCGGAGCACGGCTTCACGAGCAAGCACCTACGCGACTTCTGGGAGCGTCGAGGAGCACGCAGGACAAGGGACAGGGGCGGAATCACCATCAGGGATTACTCCAAGTACATCGCAATCATCGCCGTTTTCACGGGGTGTCTGCTGTCGCTCCTCGTCTTCCTCGGGGAACTGATCGTCGGCCTGTTTTCGGCGCGCGGACGCGCTCTTCGCGTCCTCAAGGTCGACGAGGAGATCGGAAGGACGTAGGAATACAGTTGTTCTTAGTCCTTTCAGGAACATGTTATCCCTTGCTTTAACCCTTTCAACCCTGCTGAATTAACTTTCCTTGAGAAAATGATTAAAATATTTGATAGTCCTACATTTTTTGGGTCGCTGATTACGAATCTAAAGTCAAATTTGCAAAATTCAAAATGCCGGACTCAATATGGCGATCATGATGTACAAAATTAATGAAAATTCCAATTATTATTAAATAATGACCAGGTCGTAATAAGAACATATGATTCTAGACGATGGAACTCGATGGATCGAGCTGGAAAAAATGTATGTGGGAAAATGTTTAATACTGCATATTTATGCTTACTAGAGATTAAACGTTCATTTTTGAGTAAAATAATATTCATAGTATGGATAAGATGGAGATACAGAATGAAAAAACTAGAGAAAATAGAGCTAGAAAGTGCAAAAGAATCAAATTTCGGCCGTTTTTGTAGAAATATTTGTTTATAAAAAAAATCTAACCTGCAAAAATGTACTGAAAAAAATGTATGTTTTCGTACAACACCAGAAAAATATTTGGTGAAAATGTCAGACCTCTACATTCAATACTCTCCGAGGAATCGATTTTTCCCTAAAAGAAGCATTCTTTTCAACTTTGCTTTGTTATAAATAATCACAAATGAATAATTGGGTGTAAGAACCTGTTGGAGTGTGTTGAACAACTATTCAGTTATCTGGAAAACTCAAATCTCCGATTAGTTCTTCAAAATTACGTGATATAAACAACGCAAAATTGAATCAAGAAAAGGTGGGAAGTACACTTCGCACTAACAGTGAAAGGGTTAAAAAGATTTTCCGATACCTGGTCCAGGGGTTTCTCAGCCCCTCGAGGGAAACAAAATGGCCAATCGCGATTTCACCTGGTCGCCTTTCAGCGGACGAAAAGGAGGAAACTCTCGGAGAGACCGTAGAATCTCGATGATATCGCGTATTAGTCGACGATGAGATACGCGCGGCATGACCCGCGTGTGACGCAAACTCGTGTCAAAGACGTCACTCCGCGAGCCGCGTCATTCGGCCAATAACGAGCGTCCGTCGCGAGGCAATGCACGAGACAATTTGCGGCCTGTCCCTCCTTGAAGAACTTGTTGAACTCGTGCGACATCGGTGCAACGAGTTACAGTGAAAAAGAAATACACCTTGGCCTGTCTTTACCCGAAGAGCTCGCTGGAGAGCGAGGCAAGCGCATTTCGTTTCATTCCAACTTGTTTATTTCATTACTTGTTGCTCATCAACATGTCAATAAGGAGCGCCAGCTCCCTCGAGAAAGAGGACTTGCTTCGCTGTAATTCGTCGCAATTCGCAGTTGAACAAGTCCTCGGAGAAAGAGAGACTCGCGAATTGTGCAATTCGCACGCGCGCGGCCATTATCACAATCGAATAACACTGCACTTCACATCGGCCGCTTAAGATCTAGGCGGCAATCAGGCCACAAAAATACGGCTCGTTGGCATGACGCGCGATATCGCGTCCGATAAACACACGGCCGTTTCATCTGATTTTTCGCGGAGGAAGGAAAAAGGACACCGCGGAGCGATTGAGTTTTAATTTCGCCGCCGCGAGCGGCGACGAATGACCTTGCAGCGTGCTGCGCGCAGAAGAAAAATCGTCGGTGGAGCGATAGATTGCGCAAGGAACACTCGCGATGTGGATAACGTGGCGATAATTCGCTGCGAGGGCGAAGAGCGGCGAGTGCAGTAACGAGCGCGGGATTTCCGCGCGTTGATTTGACGTTAACGACGAGGAGGCTGACTTCAACTTTACTCGCGTAATAAAGTTGACACAAGAACCGACCGAGTGTGTGTGTGTGTGTGTGTGTGTGTGACTGCCTGCAGTAGATGCTGCTGAAGCACGACTCCTCAGGAACCGCTGAAGTCGGCCAAAGGCAAAAGAACGATTTTACGAGATGCGCTCGCGAGGCGCAAGCCAAAGTTTTAAGATAAAAGTCGATGGGATTGACAACAGCGACAAGCCAGATTTTTCTTTATATGTCTCAGAAAATAATTTTAAGTAACTGATGTAACTTGATTTGATGTAACTTTGTCAAAACCTTTTTATTCGCTTTCATCTGTGGAATATGGTGTTTGCGCTCGGTCGAATGTTTTAAAGGTGGCCGAGACGGTAGATATCAGGGTTGGTCCAATATTTATTTATACACTAAGAAAAAAAATTTAGTATCTCTAACAAAACTGTTTAGTTGAAGCATTTTTCAGTGGCAACCAAATATCTTGTTTTATATAACAAAAGATTTAGTTGTCTCAACTAAATATATTTTTCTACTTTGTTCTCTGGACCAAATGATTTTGTTCTCAGACTTCATCACGTAAAAATTAAGCATTTTAGTTATTTTATCCATAAAAATTACATAATAACGAAATATTATTTTACATAAACTGAAATAATGCCCAATGGATACTATTTTGTCTTTCTGTGCATTAAAATTTAGATTTTATATATTACGAAAAAATTATAGTATCTTTAACAAAATTCATATATAATTGAAGCTTTTTGGTTGCTATGACAAAAGTATTACGTTATACGAACAAACCGTAATTAAACAAGATATTTGTTTACAGGAACTAAACAGTTTTGTTGGGCATATTTTAACCGAATTATTTTGTTGTTACAACAAAATTTTGGTTCACGCAACAATACATTTTTCCTAGTGTAGAAGTTGGTATATTTTTTTTAACTAAATCAAGTTCACTGTTAAGCACCTATGAAACAAACTTGACTGCGTTAAAAGTTACTTAAAGGAAAACTAACTTAATTAACACACACAGTCAAGTTGAAATGGGATTAACTTATTATGGTTAAAAGAGAGTTAATCGTGTAGATCAATAGTCACGTGTTTCTGTGTGAAGCAGTTCTTTTAATCGCGTGTTGAATTTTTTGCGAAATAATAAAAATCTTTTGCGAAAAAATAAAGATCTTTTACGAGAAAATACCGACTGTTTTGCACACGAGGAAAGAAAATTTTACCGACATTATTTCTTGCTTGCCTCTTTCGTACGTCATAAACAACTCGCGATAATCTCAATACCGATGGGCTGTTTCATTTTATATAAAAAAAAAAGAAAGAAAGTCCACAACTTTACGTGTCAATGCATTCTAAAGTCACTCCAAGTTAAAAATCAACTCCTCCAAAGTTACCTGTCTGTTGTGAGTTGAGCTAAAGCTTATTGACTCTTCAACTTAAATATATGTAGTCTACGTCGCTCATGCGACACATGTATAATTTGTAGAGATGTGCGAATCAAGAATTTTTATGTCGAATCGAATCGAATCGAATCTCATTTCTTTTAATTCGAATTCGAATCGAATCGAATCATTGAAAAATTTAACATGACTATTAAACATGCATATAATGATGGAAGATTTTAATATGAAAAGGGATATTGATATTGTAATATCATCTTAAAGTAAAATATATATTTAAATATTTAAAGTAATTTATAATCAAGTTATTAATTATAAGTTGAATTAATTACAAGTTAAGGGTTCAAACATACAGGCCCAGATGACTCGTTTTGTACCTGATGCATGTAAATATAATGCACGTTAATATATTTGATTCGTAATTGAATCTTCGATTCGAAATTTTCGAATTATTCAGATTCGAATCATAAGGATTCGGATTCGAATCGAATCGAATTACATTAGATTCGATTCGATTCGATTCGAATTCGAATAGTTCGCACATCTCTAATAATTTGTACAGCGGATAAAATAAATGATCACAAACTGCCGCGGCGAGATCGCGAGATCGGCGCCGGCGTGCCGAAAACGCGTCGCCTGTAATTGCGATTCCGATATAATTAGCCCGTTCATTATTAGCGAGATAACGAGAGCGCGGCTCCCTGAAAATCGGCAGCGACGCTTGTTGACTTCGCGCCCGCAGTGGAAGATTTGTGATCGGACGAACGTGACTTACATGTGATTGTATTTGCTAAACAGCGATATCGCGGCGACTATTAGAGCGATTGTGCATCACGCGATTGCCGCCGTCGCGTTCGATCCGCTCTCTAATGCGCGTCACGTGTCGGCATACCGCCGCCGTCCACGTGCTGCTCGCACGTTTGTCGGAGCTGCGCCTTTGCCGATATTTACCCGTTGACCTTATCGAGCGTTAACCAGACTCTGTTCCGAATTCTCTGTCCCGAAACACTTGCTCGTCGAGCGAGCAAATGTTGATCTTTCCTGTTTCCGGAATTTCGCGGGGATCGAGAGTCTCGTGGGAAGAATCCGTCGGGCGAGATCACCCCGGCGGTCATTCAGGAAAAACGCTTCTTCTGACCGCGGAAAGTGCTCGTTGAGTACTTTCTATCAATTTCCTTCTGTAGAGGTACCGAAAAGTCTTTTAGTTTCTACTACAAAACTCTCCATGTCTCCATGAAAATCATAAAGCAAGTTTGATCTTAATGTAAATTGATATGTACGCGATGAAGAAAGGTTGTTAACTAATCTGGAACTCAAATTAATTCTGGATTAAAGTTAAGAACCCGCGGAGATTGAAGGCTTTAAAAAGAGAACACGAGAGGATGGATCTCCCGGTCGGTAGCCCTGATCATTCGAAGAGCTTGCGAGACACTTTGTTCCACCGAATGCCCGAGTAACTGAAATAATAATAATAAATAATAAATCTCGAGCGGCCCGGATAGAAGACACCACGGTCGGTCGAAGCACGCGGCTCGAGTGGAAAATTACACACGAAGTCGAGAACGACACACGTGTCTAGAAGACGGAATCAAAGTTCACTCCGTTCGTTAAACATGATATCCTCGATCCAACCCTCGCGATCGCGGCGGTCTACACGACACCCGAGCGTGTTTGCTGATTTTGCCGGCAAGCGCGAGCGACCGGCCAAGCGCAGAGCTGTGTCGACGTTCTATTTTGCCAAACCTTGCTCCCGACCGGTCAGCGTCTCTCTGCGTTTGCAAGCGCAAGGTCTCTTTTCTTCGCGCGACACTAAAAATAACGACACTGAAAGTGACGATAAGAACACTGCGAACGTTTCTCGCCCGCGTTGCTCTAGCTGTGAAGGACGTCCTGTATTTCCGCGACGCTTGTACGCTTCACTCGTACCTCGTCGAGACGCGAAACTCACGCCGCATAATTGGCGAATTGACGCGATCGACGCGCCGATCAACCCTCGAAGGACACGGAGCGGAGCGAATCTCTTCCTGTCTACTTCCCTTTCTCTCTTTTTTTCTCTTTTTTTGCATCCTGAGATCAGATTCGCGAGGCGCAAAGTGCGTCGGCTCGACGGCGGCTCTGGATTGTGCAGCACACGGAGCTCGGCTCGCTCTTTATTATGCAAGCATTACGTTCTACAATAAACTCTGTCGAAATATAGACAAACGACGAAATGACGTACGCCAAGCGCACGAGAAGTGGGGTGTCGTTCGAGGAGGGAGGCACAATTGGCACGCGTGCGCAGGTTTTCCTACCTTTCATCCCCGCTGACTTACTCTGCTATATATATGACGTCACTGGTGCAGGTCGCAACACTCTGCCTTCGGCTGCACTCGCAGTGATCGAGGAACCGTGACGTCGCCCGGAAATTCAGGTACGGCCGAGAAAAACGCGCGCAAATTTTTCTCTCTTTCTTCACTTTTCCTCTTCTTCGTTTCTTTACTTCTCGTCTCGCCTCGATTCCACGGTGAGACGTCACCCGGGTCGTCTTCAGCGGCGTGTAATTCCCCAGCGATGGAAAAGTCGGCGGGGGTCGCGCTGATCTCACCCCCTAAATTGGATTTCCTTCTTTTACGACAAGGGGGCTTTTTCGTCACCGCTCACCGATGATCGCCGATTTTCGTTTATCTCCGCGACGAAGAGAGGCAAGCGAGTCTCGCACTCGCCGAGAGCGACGCGACGGCCAATTTTTCGCGTTATCGCCCGCGAGCGATTTTCCCTCCCGAGGAAGCGGAGCGACGTAATCGCGCGTTATCGGTACTTCTTCAACGCGCGAGCTTCCGCTCGCGATGCAGAAGCACTCTCGCGTGTCAGCCCGACGATCGGACGACGCGGCTATAGCCCGGCGATAAACTGCGCTAATCGGCAGACCGATAGTTAGGCAGAAAGTCGCGCACATCGACGCGTTTATCTCACATTTGCAAATATGCGACGCACGCGATCAGCGCGACACGTACCTTCGGTCGAAGAACGGTCCTATGCGCAATTGTTAAAAATAAAGCAGCCGCGACTTGCAGCGCGTGCATTTCGAAGTCTATTTCGCCACGGGAAAAGCGGGGGGTGGAGCGTTCGAATATATAATATATGAACACACACACACACACACACACGGAAAGTCCGCGCTATACGCGCGTGTAATAGCGCGCTTTGATAATTTGTCTCTTCTCACGACAATTCGCAGTCAGAGGAAAAAGTCGTCGGGTGGGATCGATGAAAATTTTACTCGACTGTAATAATCGAGACATACTTGAAAAGTAATCGAAATTAACGGAATTAATCGAGCGAGTTGCGTGTAATGTAAAGATTGTTCCGATCGATCGCTTCGATTTCATCGATTATACGCTGATTAATTTTATCAGCAGAAATTAAATTATCCACGCGAGCGCGCGCGTGCGATCACGTGCTTGGCGACTGATTAATTTTGATGACTGATTTGCCAATTACTTTGGTGAACCAACTCGAGAGGCAGAAAAGTTTGATGACGTTTCTTCAAATTGCTGTCTCACACGCCGACTGTCGCACTGATAACCGGCGCTTTAATATTAATTATTCGCTTATTTATTTTTCCACGCAAGTAAAAATCTTTGGTATGCTCAGTTCTTAGGAAAATTTTGCATACGGACTTTTAACATGAATATTTAATTATACAAATACAGAAGTCGGCGAGAAGAGAAGACGCGAGTCAGATCACATTGTCGTTGAAAAGTTGCCGGACCATGAAGCGAAATGTATTCAAAATATTTAGGGATGTTTTCTTCGTCGTACATTAACTTAACTTCACGTATATATCGTGATGTTAAGATCGAGGAAAAGTAGATTTCCGTTTATGGTCGTCGGAGAGACCATAAACGGAAATGCTCCTGGACGGGAATACGCAGAGTTTTAACGCGACGATAATACTTATTGCCGGCAGTCAAAGCAGAGTAAAACAATATTTTCTTACGCGTTTACCGCGTTTTCTCTAACACGCGCTCCTCGCGTGTTTCGGAGACAATGCGAAGTGAGAAGCGCGTGCAAGGAAGAGAAAGAATCGAACCGAGGCCAACGATTGTTCGCATTGTTACCGTACATTGTTGTTTTGCGTCGGCTGTTTCGAGGCGAAGCACTTGCTTCTTGCGTACACTCGAAGCTTCGCGAGTATGAATTTAGTAGAGAACGCGTCGCGTATTTATGTGATGGAAAATTAACTACGAATTGATATCTTCCTCCTTTGTCAAACTCTCAATCTTGACTCGACATTGATCCTTTCGAGCGTTTTAGCCGCTTTCTTCACGAAGGAACTTTCTCGTTTGCTCGATGAGAAGAATATTATATAGAGCCAGCCCTTTTTGAAACACCCTATATATGCAAGGAAATGGTGTACCAATATTTTGAGTACACACGCCGCACTTCTCGTCGGCAATTTACGTCTGGGATCGTTGCGGACGTCTTTAAAACGCTTTAAAGAGGTCACCGAATATTCGCTCGATAACAAACGAATCCGATTCAAACTTACCATAACTGATACGACGACATTATCAGTCAATATGCGGAATGTTAAATGACCGATCTGCTCTGGGTGACACGTAGAGTCCGAACATACTGAGATTTTCAGGCCAGATGACGCGACCGTGAATGAATTTCGCAAAAAAGCGTGTTAAATAAAAGATAAACATAAAGTGAACATAAAATATAGACAACATCTTTTGCAACGAACCAAAGCCCCGTGTAATTTTCCATTTGCACGAAGATGACTCTCTTCGCGTAACGAAGCAGCTTCGCTGGAAGCTACACTGGCTCTGGCTCTGATAAGCGCTCCTATTATGATCCACTTATTCTTATCGCGCGCGCTTCTCTCGTTAATTAGAGGAACAATCGCTCTATTTACTACAATAACAAATTTATCGATCTGGAGAAACCGGCGCGGTGGAGCGCGTGCTAGTAATCGCGATCGTCATCGATTGATACGATAAGCCGGATGGCTGAGGTCCCCGCGATGATTGTCGATGGTGGATTTCTCGTAGGTGCGGAAACTCGGCAAGGACCAATCGAGAAGGATACTCACCATGGCGGAATCCCTGGAGCAAATGCCGAAGACTGACACGATGAGGCTGCGCGACCGTTTTATCGGGTGAGTAAAGAGTCCGAGAGTCGTGAGAAAAGAAGCTGACAAAGCGCGATAATCGATGATTCACGTTGATGTTGTTCAATCGAACTTTAGACAATCGTGCAAGCTGTTCTACAAGTCGAGCCCGCTGAAAATCGTGAGAGCCGAGGGGCAGTATATGTACGACGAGAAGGGCAATCGTTATCTGGACTGCATAAACAACGTTGCGCATGGTAAGTACGCAAATCGCAGGATAACGCGCGTTATCGCGCGTGACACTCGCGATCCTTATCGTCAGGCTGAATCTCTGATCAAAATAGAGAGAAAGAGAGAGAGAGAGAGAGAGAGAGAGAGAGAGAAAGACTGAGCGATCTGTGTCGGACGAGTGAATTTCATGTTTGCTTTCGATCAACTCAGCCGTGAAGGTCGTCGGACTGATGTTGTTGCACTAACTTGGAATTACGGTTGTTATCAAGTGTGCAATCAAACTCGTCAAGATGACAATCAGATTACAACATGTTACAGTATCATAATATAAAAATATTACGATATATATATATATATATGTATATATATATACAGGATGTCCGGGATCTATTGGAAAGAAAGAATTGTGGAGATTAATCGAATCAAGCTTGGAAGAAAGGTCTCTTACCATTTTGCAAAAATCGCAATAATTATCAAGTTTTCAATTATCAAGTAATGGTTGAAAATGACACCGCATCTAGAGGCTCTTTTAATTGATAACTTGAAAATTTGCGTGCTTATTTGCCAAATATGATAAAGGATTTCTTTTCAGGTTCAGAATTACCTAATTTACAATTATATATGATGACTTTATCATGTCCAGCGACAGGTTCAAGATTCAGCGTCCAAAGTTCAATATACTTATATCTGTCGCTAAACACAAATGATGTTTCTTCACCGCGCATCGAGTAATTGAATTATCAGGCGTTCGCGCGAGTGACGTGTTAATCGTCGATTACTCATCGCAGTCGGCCATTGTCATCCGGACGTCGTGCGGGCCGGGCAGAAGCAGATGGCCCAGCTGTCGACGAACAGCCGCTTCCTACACGACAATCTGGTGATATGCGCGAGCCGATTGGCGTCGACGATGCCGGAACCGCTGTCGGTCTGCTTCCTGGTGAACTCCGGTAGCGAGGCGAACGATCTCGCCCTTCGGCTGGCACAGGCGCACACGAAGAGCCGGGATGTCATCGCGCTGGATCAGTAAGTTCCCCCGCGCGAGCCGACTCCGGCGAGACGTTCGTCAACCTGCGAAAGCATCGCACGCGCGCTTCAACACCCTCGTCTCGCCGTCGAGAAGCGAGAATCACCCGCTGCACTCTTCACGGAGGAGATAAGAAAGTGCGGTAAAAAGTGCGAGCCAAGATTTTTGTAACCTTGGACTATGCCCTTCGTCGCCGGTATCGCAACTTCTCGAGTGTGTCTCGTTATCCTGATCCTTGCTGATCGTCTGCTATTTTTCTAGCGAGACTCGAACTCTACGATCTATCGGTGTAGTCCAGACTTACAGAAGTATTGTGTACGAAGGAACGTGATCCCGACCCGTAACTCTTTACCGCAACGATCTCCGAGAACGTTTCCGCCGAACAAGGATCCGCCGAGGTTAACAGGCGGGCGAATGCGAAAAGACACACACCTCCGTTGCATGTTCCTGCTCTCGGATCGGTCCTCTCTTCTACCGCTGCTTCTTCTACTTCACCTCTGTACCTCTGTACCCTCGTTCTCTTCTTCTTCTTCTTCTTCTTCTTCTTCTTCTCTTCGTGACCTTCGTTCCTCGCAAGCGGCGAGGCTACGCCTCTTGGACATTTCAGGCTGCGAACACGACGCACGATGAGCGAAACGATTTCACCCGCCGAACTAATCGAAACCGTACTTGTCTGTTTGCCTGTTTGCAGCTTTGATTTTTCCCGAGGTAGACCAGCGGGACGGGCCAGCGGCGGCGGCTGCGGCGACGGTGCTGGCGGCGGCGTCGGCGACGGCGTCGGCGGCTGCGGCGGCGGTGCTGGCGGCAGCGGTGGCGGCGGCAGCGGCGGCGGTGGCGGCGGCGGTGGCTGCAGCGGTGACTCCAGCGAAACGGACCGGATGGACGAGTCCGGTTTCTCCGCAGCCCAGCCGGAATAAAATACAGAGGCATAAAGATCTTGTCGTTTTAGGTGTCGTAGCGAGTGACGAACGGCCGACGCCGAGGGAGGACACGGCCCGGGAGGGACAGCGCGAAACGAAGGCGGGAGTTCATTAGGTAATGTCAGTGGGTTATAGATCTCGGTCAGAGGCGGCAGTTGGACTCGCTAATTGGAATCGCTCTGCGCGACGTGTTACCACGGCGGGCTCGTTGCGCTCACCTTCGGCGCGGCCACGGCGGAGGAGGAAAGAGGACAATTGCGCTTTCAGAGTGTCTGCGCTCTCGCCGAAGGCGAGAGCGTTATTGGGTCGGCCGAAAAGTGCGTTTCGACCGCTCTCGCTTGGTCCACGGCGGAGCCCTGCACGAATGAGCCGCACGGGGGATCGTCGGCGGAGGGCAAAGATCGTCTTTTCCTGTTTTGTTTGTCGTCCGCTTTTTCTCTCTCTCTCTCCTCTCTCTGTCTCGCACTTGATGATTTCTGTTCCTTCTCTCTTCACCGACCACGGCCCCTGCTAGCCGTCTGCCTCGGCGATACGGTTGCTTGATGATGAGTCTCGTTGACGAGCCGTTCGCTCCCAGCGGTCGCAGCGGACCTTTCGAGCGACTCGATATTGACTGATGATCATTTTCAGATGCGTCTCGGCGAGTCTCCGAGGGTCACGTGCGCGATAGCTCGTAGAGAGTTGAAGAACGAAGGTTTGAACGAAGGCGATGTTAATGACCGCTTGCTTCTTCTGCTTTTAGCGCTTACCATGGACATCTGACCACGACCATCGATATCTCGCCGTACAAGTTCAACCAGGCGAAAGGCACCGGCAAGAAGGACTGGGTGCACGTGGTTGAGTATCTGAGAAACTATCCCTCGTAGTCCATTTCATACATTTTTCATTAATTAACAACTGTACGTGCGATTGAATTTATCTCGAATTTCTATTTCTAATCTCACACACTGATCGACTTTTCGTATTTAACACTTTTAATTGTAATTTCATTCCTGGTTATTTATTCCTGGCTCTGAACGATTCTATTGTTAATTCTATTTGTTTCGTTCTATGTGTTTCGTGTTCGATAATTTTATCCCCTTCATTTTATTAACCTCCCTATCGGCGATGCATTTAATTCGTTGTACACAGTTGGCTGGGTTTTTCATACATAATCGGTGAAACACAACGATGTTTAATGTTATAGCGTCGGCTATACCGGTGAGACTACCATGGCAGTCAACATCAATAATATTCTATATCTCTATATAACCATATTTTTTTATTAATATCTTTATTATCATTTTTTATTAATATTAGATTTTATTAGTGATTTTATTAATGTTATTATTATTTTTTTTATTATTATATTATTATTATTATTTTTATTAATATTTTTATTATTACTATACTATATATTTAATCGTATACTTATATAATCCCCTTCTTTATTTGATGTTCAATCATTTTCGATGCTCGCAACGTCGGTATTTCTCTTTCTACACATCTCTCGTTTACGCTTCTAGGCTCCGTTTTTTATTAATATTAGATTTTATTAGTGATTTTATTAATGTTATTATTATTATTTTTTATTATTATATTATTATTATTATTTTTATTAATATTTTTATTATTACTATACTATATATTTAATCGTATACTTATATAATCCCCTTCTTTGTTTGATGTTCAATCATTTTCGATGCTCGCAACGTCGGTATTTCTCTTTCTACATACCTCTCGTTTACGCTTCTAGGCTCCGTGCCCGGACGTCTATCGCGGCAAATACCGCGCTGACGATTACCCGGACGAGGACCTCGGCATCAAGTACGCCAAGGACGTGGGGGAGATTTGCCAGAACATCGAGGCAACGGGCCGCGGACTCTGCGCGTACATCGCGGAGAGCTTTGTATCGGTCGGCGGACAGATCATACCGCCGCAGAATTATTTTCGTAACGCATTCAAGTGAGTGCAAGTCATTTCATTGTCCGCGTACACGCGTGAAAACACGCGGTGGCCGTAAGCGACGTTTGATTCCGCAGGCACGTACGCGAAGCCGGCGGTGTCTGCATCGTCGACGAGGTCCAGGTCGGTTTCGGCAGGGTCGGTACTCACATGTGGGCCTTCCAAGTGTACGGCGAAGACGTGATCCCAGACATCGTCACCGTGGGCAAGCCGATGGGTAACGGCCATCCGGTAGCGGCCGTCGTCACCACGCCGGAAATCGCGAGTAGTTTCCGCGCCAGCGGCATCGAGTACTTCAACACGGTTAGTTTGTAACAGAAGAAAGTTTCCCGAAAACTCGTGATGCGGAAATCCGATTACCCGGGCAGGTCTCCCGGAGATGCAATTTCGTCAAAATGCAAATTAATTTAAATTAAATTAAATTAATGATTTGTCATTATAAATTTACAAAACTTTAGCGAGTTCTCAAATTCCGAGA
This sequence comes from Harpegnathos saltator, assembly GCF_003227715.2. Classification (NCBI taxonomy): domain Eukaryota; kingdom Metazoa; phylum Arthropoda; class Insecta; order Hymenoptera; family Formicidae; genus Harpegnathos; species Harpegnathos saltator. The sequence continues at coordinate 117,748 of NW_020230714.1, forward strand.
CTCCGGTATTTCGAGTGAATGCGCGTTCGGTCGCAAATCTCCCGAGCACTGTAAGAAATAAAAACGAACAATGTCTCGTACGATTCCAGTACGGCGGCAATCCTGTGTCCTGCGCGATAGCGAACGCGGTGATGGAGGTGATCGAACGCGAGAACCTCCTAGATAACGCATCGAAAGTCGGCAGTCATTTAATTGCCGAGCTGAAGAAGTTGGCGGAACGGCGGAAGATCATCGGCGACGTGCGCGGCGTTGGGCTGTTCGTGGGCATCGAGCTGGTACGCGACAGGACCAAGAGGATACCGGCGACGGCAGAGGCGCAACACGTTGTGTCCAGGATGAAGGAGAAGAAGATTCTCGTCAGCAGCGACGGTCCCGACAATAACGTCCTGAAGCTGAAACCGCCGATGGTCTTCACCATTGAGAACGTCAACCATTTCGTATCCGTTCTCGAAGAAGTCCTCGAGGAGATCGACATCGGTTTCGACGAGGTGGATTTTCGCTCCCATTCTATTGCTCTATTATTTTTTATCATACCACTGCTACTCCCGATATTGCCGTTACATATGTGTTTCTTTTTGACTTAATTTTTTGATATATAAAAATATTAGCACTAATATGATAAATAATATGATAACAATAATGATGTAAATAATATCATCATTATTCAATCGTTGTTACGACTTAGACGACGTCCTAGTTATCTGTTATAAAACAAATTATAAAAAATGAAAGTGATTATCCTTGTTTCATCTTGAGGAAGGAATCGGCTAACTGACCGACTGTTTCAGGAACCGGAACCCACCACGGCCATTATTCAAGCGACCTTCTCGCCCATCGACGTCGACAGAAGCACAGGGGTTAGCAGCGGCAATTCACTGCTCGTTCGTGCTAATTGACAAGTTCTGTGCCGGAGTTATTTTACGTAATGTGACGGCCACGCCGTGCATGATCTAACGATGACACAGGTTGTCGAAGCAGGTTTTATTCGTCAAATAACATGTATTTCGTAATAATTACGAAAATATCTCATGGTTGCGTCTTGTTTCGGAGCTAGACTTGTCAATGAGCAGGGGAAAGGGAAGTTCAGTGTGGCTTTTCTGTCATCTCGTCGCAGAACCCTTACCTGGTGATGTCAGAAGCGAGGAGATTCACGCTAACAATTCCTACGGATTAAGTCTAAATAAAGAAAGATATATATTCATAAAATAACGTTCGCAATTGAGATTGAGCGCACTTCTAAGATGCTCCGAAAACTGTCCCTTTGCTCGAACAATCAGTAAATAACCGGCAGATTAATGTGATACGCAATCTTCCACTTCAACCTGCCTTCTCTCGTGATTTCGTCGCGTTGATCTTTCGCTTATTGGGCGCTTCAGCAAGAAAGAGATTTTCGGAGCATTTCAGAGATGCGCTCAGAGACGATTACACGTGTTATTTTGTGGACATACCCTTTTCTTCCGACGTAATTCGTAGGAATTCTTAGCATGGACTTCCTTGCTCTCGACGTCACCATTCAAGATAGCTGCAACGAGGAAAGAGGAGCCTGAACGATAGGTACATTTTAAACGTCGAGTTTCAAGGGTGTCCAACTTGTGGTCGTTTCATTGTGAAAGTATTATTATAGTTTAAGATGATTTTTGTTATATCATTTATTATGGTATTTTATACCTGTTTCATGCCGAAGGTAGAAATATACGTATAAATAAGAATTAGAATTAATTCAACGGAGGATGTGTGAGACACTTCCACTGAGGTGCGTTTAACTTACGTATACAAAGAGAGAGAGAGAGAGAGAGAGAGAGAGAGAAAAGGATTGATTGAATTAAAGGATTGAATGAATGTAACTGAGCGCGTTTCGGTGAAAGTGGAAACGGAATTTCTCGCTGTTGAAAAGCGGATTTCGTAAAAATCCGAAATTCTGTTTGCTCAAATAAATCGTGTCGTTTTAATTCAACCAACTCCTTCTCCGTGTGTAGCGGTGATACTTTATATTGTGCACGTATACATACATACATATATATATATAAATTACACATATAATAATATATAACATATAAAATATATATTATATATATATAATTATATATATAACAACTGTATACAATATATAATATAGAGTTACATATTATAATAATTACGCACGCGCTTATATAATTATATATATATATATATTATATATATATATATATATACATATATATACATATATGCATATATAAATAATATTTTTAACTTGTATGTAATGTGTACGAATATTTGATGTTTCTTAATAAAACGCTACACGGCTCGATTGAATTAATCGTTGAAGCAATAACCAGCATCCCGCATGAAAGAATCATCGTCCATTCATAATATCTTCTTCTCGGCGGCGCAAGAAATGCAATTTTTAAACGACACTTATCGCTGTTTATTGATAAAATGACAGTCTCAGGAATATTATTATTCACTCGTATGGACTTTCTGATCGTGTAATCGTGGTTTAAAAATATCTCCTGTCGTCGACAACGACATGTCGCGACCCGGGGAGCGATATTATTAACTTTTATGTTTCATTAAAGACCGTACACGCGAGTTTACGCAACATCCGCTCGGCGAGATTCTCCGTCGCTCGTTATCCGGAGATAGAAAACTGCGAGCGACGACGTAAGCTCATTTAAGCACGAAACGGCAATTCGACACCGCTTGCGGAAGATTATCGGTGACCAGGTCGCGAACCTGCGCGGTGCCGCTTATCCGGCCAACATGTTAGGTACATGCAACTACGAGAGCTCGTGCGGTCTTCGGCGGCGAAAGAAGAGAAGAAAAATCCTGATGATTAGAAGCATAGAAAAATACGGCATTACATAAAGTACTAACGCGATGTAGCATAACAGCGCGTCTCTTATCAAAATTAAATATACTTGGTGATATCGATTACTCTCATCGCACTTTTTTTTCCTCAAGCAAACGTCTCCTCCTCCTCCTCCGAGGAGTCTCGGCATTTTTCTTTCCGCCTACCCACCGTCGGCGTTGTTTCTCGAACATTTCACGATTACCTCGGGTATCCGGGATAGGCCCGCTTCGTCCTTTCTTTTTCTCTCAACACGGTACAAGTGGAAAATGCAAATATCGATAAAAGTGCCGGCTTTTTTCGATCGATGTACGAGCCGGGAGTCGAAGTTCTAGCGGAAATCCGACGTCACGAGCGTGCCAGCACTTTCTCAACTATGTTGCAGATGTCAAGAGTGTGCAAGGTCAGAAAAAGTTCGTCACGCGTAAACACCGCAGTTTCAAGTTCGCGCGGACACGGGATTTGAATCGGTGGCGATCGGCGGCAGGTCGTGCTGAGTTAGCAGCCGGTGCATATAAATTCAATCAACGACGGAGAGCCATCATTTCGCATTTGGGTATTGACCACATAACGTCACCATGTGGGCCCCTCTCGCCCTGCTTCTTTTCGGTGAGTATCGTCGACTTTGCGCACTAGCGGGCGTGAAAGCTCTCCGACGGGAATTCGAGGCCCGAATCGAATATCGGAATCGATAGTCCTTCGTCTTTCGTCTGTCCGTGTTCCTGAAATCATCTCCGTCGCGTTAGCGTGAATCCGGATCAACGGGAGCCACGGAGATGTTTGGTCTTCCTTTGCCGAGCTCTTTCGCTCCAATGGCTACTTGCGTGAGAAACTCCTCTCCGCGCGAATTGCACGCGAATCCTGACTCGACGCGACGCGACAGACGTTTCGATTACTGTAAGTCATACATAGAAGACAGAAGAGGAAACTGACGATTCTCTCTTCCCCCGACAGTTAGCTCGGCTCTAGCTCATACGGATTTGCTAATATGGAAGCCGAACCACACGTACCACTACCGTGTAGAGACTCAAGGCCTGGCGGGCATGAATAAGGTATCTCAGCAGTTCGCTGGACTCCAACTGAGGGGCGAGCTCGTGATTGAGGTGACCGAGCCGAACGTCTTGTTAGTGCATCTGCAGAACGTACAGCATACCCAGATACTCAAAGAATTGCAAGATAGCTGGCACACTAAAGTCTCCGACCAGCAGCTGCACTATAAGAACTCATGGATCCAGACTACCTACAAGGTCGATTTCCAGCATGGGAATATGCAGAAGATATACACCGAGCCGCAGTCACCCCGCTGGCAATTGAACGTTATGAAGGGTATCTTGAGCCAGCTGCAGTTGAGTATTGTGGAACCTGAGGATCTGCCGATGGAAAAAGCGAGCTTCTCCGAGTTCATTGTCGATGAGCAGTCCGTCAGTGGCCACTGCAATACCAGTTACAACATCCAACCAATGGCCAAGTCCCAGCTCGAATTACATCCACTAGTGCGTATACCAGCACTCAAGGACGAAATGTACTGGGACGTGATGAAGACTCGGAACTACAGAGATTGCCTGAGCATGCCGATGTACCAGTTCAGCATAGTGAAGAACATGGATCACGATATACACGAGCGGTATCTGAAGGTGAGTGGAATTTTCATCGGAATTTTCAACGCGCGCTCGCGTTTTCCGTGCGTGCGCAAAACGACGTCGCGAAGAGGTGAGGCTGGTGAGACTGATCGTGACTGTTGTACGATTGTTGCAGAGATCGACCCAGGTGAACATGGTTATCTCGCGTGACAAGGATGACCTCACTACCATTCGGTCCAGCGTAATGAAAGGCACAATAGACGTCAGGCCCAAGCTCAACGATTTCGCAAACTCCAATATCTTAACTAAGATGAAGCTGACTTTGACGAAGTTGGAGCCTATGACAGAAATGAAAGACCCACCCCTAAATCTGGTGCCCGCCGGCAATCTGTTGTACGTTCATCATCTGATGCACGATCATCAGTTGGACAAGACAAGGATCGAACCCAAGGTCGACTATCTAGAAACGGACCCGAAGTCCGACAAAAGTCACGAATCGAGCTCCTCGGAGAAAGCCAGTTCCAGCAACTTCCTCAGGCGCTCCATTCACCAGAAACTTAATCGCTTTGGTAATAACTTTATGAGCAACACGGAATTCCACGACCGAGAGTACGGTTACTTTATATCAAAGGCGGAAATGCACGAGAGTATGAACAACGTATTGCCTTCGATTCTCGGCCTCAATAAGAACGACGGCAGCAAGATGCTTGACCCGGCTGAGATGATGAAACAAGTTGTCATACTGGTTAACGAGATGGTGTCGGAAGTCCAGTCATCCGACGAAGTGCTGAGGCAACATACGTTGGAGAAGTTCATGATGTTGACGAGCTTGTTGCGTCACTTGAACGAGAAAGAACTGGCCACCGTGGAGAACGACCTCTCACCGAAGATATTACCTCAGAAGAGTAAGGAACCGTTACTTCGTTGGAAGATCTGGCGCGACGCGGTAGTGCAGGCCGGGACCGGGCCTGCTTTTCTCACAATCCGCGGGTGGATTCTGGAGAAGAAAGTCCGGGATTTCGAAGCGGCGCAATTACTCTCACGACTCCCCCGAGTCGTGCACATGCCCACGGCGGAATACATCAAAGCCTTTTTCGTGAGTATACCTCTCGCGTGCGCTTGAAGTAGAATACACGAAGAGACTGTTATCGCTTCCCCCTTTATCAGCTCTTCTCGACCTTGCCTCATAGTTTGCTCATAGTGCAGAAATTGACCGTAAAATTTACTTTTTCAAGGAATAAGTTTCTGACGCGCGGCAGGAGAACTCCGATTTAAAGATATATTTTTTACACGTTCCTTTCGTTTCTTTGATTTCTTTATATACAACGGCGAGATGACAAATTAAGACAGAATGCCGATGTGTTTCTCGCTTGCGAAACTCCACGGTAATTTTTACCACAAAATTCCACGTAACGAGAAACTCGCGTCTTTGTAACGACGATCGCAAATCGCGCTCTGACTTTCATTTCACTGTGATCCAATCTTCATACAGGAACTCCTTAAAGAGCCGAGCGTGAAGAACGAATTTCTCCTAAACACCACCGCGCCCTACGCTTTCGCCGAACTGGTTCGCTACGTCATGGTCTGGGATCAAAAGTTCTTTTACCCCGTGCGTACATTTGGCATGTTCGTCAACAATGAGGAGAAAAAAGCGCTGACCGATGTCTATATCCCCTACCTAGCCCAAGAGCTGATGGATGCCCAACAAAAACACCATAACAGCAAAATCCTGACGTATATTATAGCTCTGGGTAATATAGGTCACCCAGCCATCGTTCCGGTGTTGGAACCGTACTTGGAGGGCAAGCTGAAGATAACCTCGTTCCAGCGTATGACGATAGTCGCCTCGTTGAGGAAGCTAATGGAACATCAGCCGGACGTCGTCAGGCCGATTGTCTACAGGATCTACCAGAACGACAAAGAGCATCAGGAAGTGCGCATCGCAGCGGTCCAACTTCTGATGATGTCCCACCCACCTCTGGACATGTTGAAACGCATGGCGGAGAGAACTCACTACGAACCCAACGGGGAAGTGAACAACGCCGTTGTAACCGGCATAAGATACCTCAGCAAATTGAGCCGAGAGAGAAACCGTCAAGATGCACACAATGCGCAAGCCGTTAGGAAACTGTTGAATCCAAAAGTAAAGCCCAATATGCGCGAATCTTACATTTTCGGCCAGGATTATGTGAATGAACAGAAGGAATTCGAGGCCGCGGTGTATGTAAATACCATCCGTGGCTTCAAAAGATTCTCACCCGCCTCCGCGTCTGTAGAACTAGGGACTAACAGGTCCCATCTTTCGCCGCCCAATTTAAAAATAGCGGTCGCTAGCACGGGCAGTGAACTTCTATTGCGCTTGCTACAACTGCTGTTCCACCCGAATTTGCCAACGAAAAGCCTGTCGGCAGTTGATGCAGTAGCTAAGAACCTGCAGATCCCACTTCAGGATGAGGAGTTATTAGAGACCAGCTTTGTCATGGACTCCGAGTATGCGGTGAATTTGATTGTCCTCGACAAGCATGAGATATTCGACCTACTCGAGAGTAAGTATATGGTGAATTTCATATTTTCAAGTCCAGTCGCGTGGGCAGGAAGCCCGTCCGTAATTTGTTTTGTCCGAGTTGCGGAACGCCTCCGTACTGACCGTAATGGGAGAACCCTCTCGGCGAGAAACAAAATCTTCCATTGGACCAGACGGATACGTCCTGGAACTCGTCAAAAGTTACGGGCATACTACCTGCACATGAGTGTACGTTACCCTGAAGAATATAAGGATCGTTGTTTGTATCGCAGGCTTCCTGAGAGTTTTTAAACTTGCGGAAGAAGATAAGAGCGACCTTATGTTAGCCAGCATGATGAGCTGGGAGTTAGCGATTAGTTACCCGTCTGAACTCGGCCTGCCTGTGACTTATCGCTTGCAGAAGCCCCAGCTGGGCTACATGAGGAGCAAATTGCACTGGAAGGACAAACCGAATCCATATGATTTGCAGATGGACGTCGAATTAGATGTACTATTGAGCAGAAAGGTCATGAGCAGACTCGATTTTGTAACAGTCTTCGACAACCAGCGTTATCTCTCCGGTTTTGATGTCAATATGCAACTACATCTACCAGCAAAGTTGAAACTCCACGTAGATGAAGCGGCGAGACAACTCAACGTTGTTTACGAGCCACCCAAAGACAAACTCCGCACGACGTTGTTGCACTACAGCGTCGTTCCGCATAACGCGATCGTCGATTTCTGTACCATCAAGCCTGTTCTTCTGCACGAGCAAGCGTACATATTGTATTGGAAGCAACCGCCCAGTAAAACAGTAGAAAATATGGGAGATCTTGTCATCACAATTGAGACCGATCATTTCAGGCCTAATGTGACTATGCAAAATTTCTTATTTCCGGTTGTTGTTGAGCAAATAACACAATTAATTGACAAAGATGTCCATTATAATAAGATAGAAGTGGGAACGAAATTCGACCCAAATACAGACAACACTATATCCTTCACGATCTCTTACGATGACATTCTCCCGCCTAATGACATGTTGCATAAGAGGATAGAAGATGATTTTGAGATATCGGACGATTTATGGATGAGTGAAATGAAGAAAATATCAAAGCAACACAAGAGCGACCCAAAGGCTATGAAGTTGGTCAGAATGGACATGAAAATACCGAACAAACATATTCATTGGCACATGAATGAAACTATAATGCAACACAGCGAGCACGACACGACAATGCATTACAAGGCCATTCTTCAAACGTCGCATTCCGCGTGGAAGTTTGCCGCCGTACTAGATCTAGAGAGCGCGCCTTCTGCATGTCCGACTTTAGACCTACACTCCAAGCATCATAATATATGGAATGCGTTGCTACATTATGAATCACCTGACAAAACCAAGCAGACAATCCATTTACTCGCGATTCAAGAGCAAAGTGAAGAACTGAATAACTTCTTGGTAAATTCCGAAATGCACAAGAAGTGCATGATGGAGAAGGAAAGGCACACCGTTGGCTTGAAGAACTGCCAGGAATTCTGCAAGTTCATCGATCAGAAGGATGAGATGCATATGACGATGAAGGTTGGCAACAAGCCGTTCCACTATATGAAATACCTCTTCCTTAAAGCGCTCGCTGCTCATCTCATGCCTATAATGCACCTAGAACTGGAGGACTGGGAACCGCAACCGCAAGAACATTCGCACCGGTCCATCAGCGTCATGGTCAACAAGCCGCTCTATGACGAAATGTTGAACATCACCATGGTCGCTCCGCCATTAAGGGCTTATATGCATATGGATCTCATCGATCTACCTGATAGTTTCTTCAATAAACATCAGTTGGAGTTATTGTTTGGCCAGTCAGACGCGAGTGAGTGTTAAAATTTCACTTGCACGAAACTTGCAAACACCTTCGTGTCTGATCTTTCAATATTTTCCTTCCTTCTCACCACCACATATTATGGTTTTTATTGGAGCACGAATAAGACACGTCTCGCACGCGTTTTATCGGCTTCGTCGGCGAATATGTATAACCTGTATTCCAAGCTGTGTGTCGCAATCAACAAATCTTTCCGTTTACAGGAAAATGCGTACTCAGCGCAGACCACCTTGTCAGTTTCAACGGCCTGGAGTACTCCGTCAGACTGGGGCAGAAACATCCATACGTGTTACTGATCAATCCCACGCGTCAAGGGCTCAATGAGAGGTCGAATTTAATCAGCGCTATTCAGGGCACACCGGACGAAACGAACGTGGCTGTTCTGGTTCAGCAATTGGACAACGGCAGGAGGAGTTTAATTATAATGAAAAAGGAGAGGACGGTCGAGATATTGCCACCCGCTCCAGGTTCTACAGATGTACGAATTCTAGTGGACGGACAGAATTTAGAATCCCCGCTGGAATTGTGGCACACCTTGACACAACTAGATATACATATCTCCACATTACCGAGCAACGTGCACGAAATTTTATTGGACTCGTCCGAGATCACCATCTGGTACGACTCTACGAATGTGCAAATCAAGGTAAGTGAGAAGCAAGAACGACGCGGTTGACACGCGGCTGTGCGAGATCTAACCCGAGACAAATCTGTTCTGTGCCAGGCTTCCGACAAGTACAACGGAGAACTGCGCGGTTTGTGCGGCGCCAAGGCCAATATCCGCGAGCACCAGTTGATAACCCCGGCAGGATGCTACGTGGAGGAACCCGCAGACGTGGTCGAGTTGTATGCCTACGATCCCGCGAATGAAGATCCCTTAGTTGAAAAGGCCAAAGAATACGCCACGAAGAACTGCATCGAACACGAGCACCATCAAACCGACTATGTGACCGACTTGGAGACAGGGAAAGCTACTCAACAACAGCTCTGGCGCGAGAAATTTGCAGGAATTTCCTTCAATCATTATTGCACGACGATGAAGACTCACTGGTTGGAGAAGGACGACGAGTACTGCTTCTCTCTGAGACCCCTTCCATACTGTAACGAAGGATGCAAACCCACGAAAATGGTCTCGAAGGCAATTGCGCATTTCTGCGAGCCGATAAATTCCGAGGTAGTGGCATTGAAGAACAGAATTCAGTCGGGTGCCAATCCAGACTTCCGCGACAGGAAGGTCTCTTTGCACGAGAACTTGCAGGTTCCGGCTTCATGCAGGCCATAATTCGGCGACGTCGGCAGACTTGGCGGATCGCCGAGACGTGCGATTGATCGAGGCTTTTTTATCTTCCTTTTTTTAAGAAACTAGAAACCTGTTATTTTAGTAATGCAATAAAGTTGAGCGTTCTCAACGTACCAACGACCGCCACTTTATTCTCCCGCGCGGTTACCCCTTCGTTTCCCCCTTTGACCGCGAACGAGGCGCGAGAAGCGCGGACGACTTTGCGACGGTCGCCGGGCTCGCCGGACTTCAAGCAACGAAGCTGTGGATGGGACACTTGAGCCGGAGGCGATCCAGCCGACAGTCCATCCTGCCGATAGTCTCGCACAGCTCGACAGGTGCGAAGTTCCGATGCGGACACTCGCTGGAAAATTCGTCGCTTCGTCCGCCACTCGAGCGCTCGTTTCTCGCAGCGGTTCTGTTTCCTCCGGCGGAAGGCTGCCCTGCAGGCAAAAGGTGAGAAAGTTCTCACGTCGGTGAGGAAATATGGCGGCCCTGCGTCGGTGGCAAAATTTGGTACAATGACCTTGGTCGTCAAGAAATCGAAGCGAACTACCGTGCTTGACGCACGTTCACTCGCAGACTAGCCTCAACGCGAACGGTAATTTGGTGGTTGCTGACGCGAAGCCACCGCAGCAGCACAGTTTGGTACTGCCGCACTAATAATCAATAAATAATAAATCAATAACGCGTACGGTTAGGGAGTCATACACGGGAGAGGGGAGAATTTGAATTGAAAAAATAAAATGTTCAATCGAGTTTTATTTCATTACCACTGCTATTATGCTCACCGTTGTTATCAATGATACAGTTACTTGTATCAGTACACACATTTTTACGGCATGAGAAAAGATTTCGTTCGACTGAGAAAATTATATACAGCTCTCCGTGCGAAAGCACGCTAGGAAAAATGTATTGTTGCGTGAACCAAAATTTTGTCGTAACAACAAAATAATTTGGTTAAAATATGCCCGACAAAACTGTTTAGTTGCTGTAAACAAATATCTTGTTTGATTACGGTTTGTTCGTATAACGTAATACTTTTGTCATAGCAACGAAAAAGCTTCAACTATGTATGAATTTTGTTAAAAATACTATAATTTTTTCTTAATACATAAAATCTAAATTTCAGTGCGCAGAAGGACAAAATAGTATCCATTGGGCATTATTTTAGTTTATGCAAAATAATATTTCATTATCATGTAATTCTTACAAAAGGATAAAAATAACTAAAATGCTTAATTTTTACGCGATGAAGTCTGAGAACAAAATCATTTGGTCCAGAGAACAAAGCAGAAAAATATATTTAGTTGAGACAACTAAATCTTTTGTTATATAAAACAAGATATTTGGTTGCTGTTAAAAAATGCCTCAACTAAACAGTTTTGTCAGAGATACTAAATTTTTTTCCTAGTGCAATCGCTCGTTCCGTTCAAAGAAGAGCATTTAGATCTGAGTGGATATCTCATTCCGTATCCACCGAATAAATATTCTCTTCTTGTCTTTTGGCTTAATATAATTATCTCTCTCTCTCTCTCTCTCTCTCAATATAATTACGCCGCGAGTCAAGGCTGACGTATACTAACCGACCGCGCTTCTGAAAACGGGCACGTTTCGCAAACTCTGCTCGAACTCTTGCAACTTCCTCTTGCACATTCGCGAGCAAACGTCGCGGGAGACTGAGGAGGACCCACGGCCGCCGATTCGGCGGTCTTGGCGAGGGAATTTTGTTCGCGGGAGGTAGTGCTTGTAACGCAGACACCTGAGCATCTCCTCGATGTACGTGAAGCGAGTTTCGTCGATCCTCGTGATGACACCAGGACGGCATTCGGTCCTCAGCAAATGATGCAGCTGCGGCGACGCGTCACACGAACGAGACGTTAAATGCGACCTCGAGCTCGCATGTGGGAACTCTATTCTAAAGTAAGAGCTTTAACGTCCTACCTTGAAGAGAACGAACAAAACCCGTAGCAACGACTCTCGCTCGCTCGCGCTCTCCATGTTCTCGAGTTCCGCTTGCCTGTATCTATGAGACGAAGAGAATACGCGTCAAGCTGAAGCTCGCATCGTGCTAGATAACTGGAAACTGAAGATTTGAGGTCGCAAACTTGCGACGAAGGTCGACGAAGCCAGGATCGAAATCCGTCCAAAATTAAATTCAGATTAATTAACTCTGATCAAACCTAACTTCTAATCCGCAATCTGATGCATCAGAGGCTCTGATAACAAGCGACAAGTATGAATGAAGAACTAACTAACTTCTTCATGTTCTCGCAAACTTCGTCGTTCTTCGCGTAAACGGCCCGCAGCCACCGTCGCAGCTGCACAACATTCGCCCGCGTTTTTCTCGCCCAATAACCCCGCCAGATGGCTTGGATCCTCGTCGCCATGCTGTCGTAATAATCCTGCCACATCTGGTGTACATGTTCGATGAGGTAGCGCCTGGCGAGTATCCTGGTGCGGTAGCCGCGCCAGTGACGCTGCAGCGTCGTCGCGCACTCGTGGAGCCTACGGAGATGAGCGCGAGTGACGACGCCGCGGAACCAGGCCTGGATTCATCGGGGATTTCCAATATGTATACGTAATGTCCTCAGGGTTACCGTCGACACCGGCCGGATGGCGACTCACTTGAATTTTGCGCGCCGCGACAAAGTGCGAGCGTCTCGACAGCTCGGCCTGGTCGTGCCTCGCTTGGATCGCGCGTCGCAACTCGTCTGGCTCGATCTTGAACCTCAGCAGCGTCGCCATTCCTCGGCTACTCGGAAGCTAGGCACAAGGTACCTCGTGCCTAGATAGACTCATGTGGAGCTCACCGCAAACCGCTCTTCTAATCGCGCAATATGCCTACCCGAGAAAAGAGAATTATACAAGACAAAATAGGATTGAATTGCAGAAGAGAAGGTAGAAGGGAATTTTGTCTCTCTACACGGTCACGTGTCAATCATGTGTAATTGTGCCATTCGATTATTAATCATTTTCCTGCACGCAATCGTATACTGTGCGAAAAGATATATCGTCGCAATTAATATCGCTGCGGCTGCACGCAGATACAATTGAAGCAAACTTTGCTCGCTTCGCTTCGCTCTGTCGCGCAGCCGGCGACGTAGACGTTTAATTGAATACAATTATTTTTCTCCCTCGGTTAACGGCGCTTCTCCTCCATGCGGACGTGTATAATTACACAGAATTAACACGCGACACACAATTAACACAATGTACACGCGACGAGATTAACATGTGGGTTTCACCTGTAATTATATATAATTTTTATATATATATATATATGTATAATCCTTTTTGCTCGCGGGTATCTACTATAAAAAATACTATTATATGCTGCAAGATTATTCCTTTATCACCTTGTTTTATAACCTTCGTTTTCAGACGCGAACTATCGCGTGGAGCGACTATCGCAGCGCAGCACAGATCAGCGACTTGACTCATCGCGCGCGTTGCCATCCTTCGTGGAGCAATCGATCGTCAATATCGCACGCGGTTAAAAAAGTAACCTAGTAACCTAATTATATCGCGTGTGCGATTAACGCGAATGCAGCGCGAGTTGCGGCCATGGGAACAATGATAACGGACAGGGTTACAAAGAGTCTCCGTTGTGCGTTTCCTCGCCACTCGAGAGAGAGAGAGAGAGGGGGAGAGAGAGAGAGAGAGAGAGAGAGAGAGAGGGAGAGAGAGAGAGAGAGAGCGACGCGTCTCTTTTATTTCGCAGAAACTCCGACGGCGCACTTGAAGATATCGAAACGATGTTTCGCGCAGGGAACGATCACAGGATCCCCATGTAGACCAAGAGCATGAAGAGCGAGGCCGATATGAACATGAGGGCCGCCGCGCCGGTCGCCAGCAGGACGCTCTTCTTCTTCTTCTTCCGCGAGTTCCTCGGCACCACGTGAAAGTCCTTCCGCAGCTGCAACAGGGACGTTCGCACAAGTGTCGGGATTGCCGCGATAGTCAATAGCGCGCGATGATTGCCGTAACCTTCGCTCGCGGTCAGTGAGTCGCGACCCCGCCTTAATCGGCGCGCGAGATTACGATAATTAATTCCTTCGTGTGTCTCTCGTGCGTGTTACGGTCGTCCATAAATAATACTGAGACGACTCGGCGGCGTTCCTCCGCCGCGGTCATTCGGCGCGAGCATGTCCCTCGGCTTAATGAGCAGCCGGCGTTCAAGCTCGCCGACGAGCGAGTTATATTCAGAGCGCTGAATTGCCGAGCGCGAAGTCGCGACCCGACCACCCTCGTTAGCGCAGCAGTTGTTCCTCGCTGCTCGCGGGCAGACTTATAAATGCGCTCACTCGGTGTGCAGATATGATAGATCTCAACACAAACACAAAGTTACGTTCGAAGAATTGCTCTCAGTCGTTACCTCGAGAATGCAGGAGGCGACAATGTAGATTCTACACGTGAAGTAGCAGGTGGACGTATCGCGCTTACCACGAAGAGAGAATTTAACCCGAGATTCAGCAATTCTAATTTTCAGCTCGCTCCTCGGCTTGACTGTGAGTGACAAAATTAGGGTTAATTAATGAATCAACGAGCGTCAGCTCGCGGAAACATCGCGGTCGCCGTCTCTCATCCACCCACAACCCTCCCGATCCTCGGAGTGAAGCCAACGGCTAAGGCGAGGGGGTGCGCGGGAGCGCACTCGCAGAGAAGTTAGCTTTATTTACCGTAATTTGGAGGCTCTGCGTTTTGCGCACGAGTTCGTCCAGTCGCTGGCCCCGGTCGATCAGCTTCTGCACCCCGTCCATCAGCGCGTGGCGTATTTCCGCCAATTCACCCTCCAGCCTCGGGATCAGCGTCTTGGGATCGACATCCTGCTGGTTGAACTCTTCCTGCAACAGCAGGGCGGGTGTGGTCCCTCGTTTAAATGGCTTCTTCTTGCTCGAACGAAGAGGCGAGAAGAAAGCCGACGCTTACGGTTATCTTCTTCAGCGGCTTCGAGAGATCCACCACCGCGAGGTTGGTCAGGTCTCTCGAGAGATCCGCTAACATCGGTAACTCCCGGTAAACGGTCCGCAGCCTCTCCAGGAACACTTGGGAGCAAGACTCCGATCGAATCGCCGACGAGGGGCAGTCCGACTTGGATGTCAAGCAGGCGTAGTGGAGCTCGCCGATCAGCACGTGCACGGTGTACCTGCGGTGGCATTGGGTCACTTCACCTCCGGAAGCGACAAAAAGGACCACGAGACGAGCGAGCGAGCGAGCGAGAGAGAGAGAGAGAGAGAGAGAGAGAGAGAAAGAGTATTGATCTTATCGCTCAGGCGCGCGCAGAGGGACGTTAATTAATCCATCGCGAGCTATTACACTGGTTAAACGGCATCCGCGGGCGCCATAATGAGGAAAACCTTCGACGCTCGTCTGATGCGCCGGCATATATCGACGCGCTCAGCAACCTCGGGGAATAAACGTCGCTTATCGCGCGCGAGAGAAAAGAAAGGGAAAGAAGAAGCGCGTCTCTCCTCGGGATCGAGCGCGAGTCGCGACGGGCAAAGAGGAGGAGGAGGAGGAGGAGGAAGAGGAGGAGAGATCTTACTTGCCCCGATCGATGCTGATTTTGTCGTCCTCGAGCGTCTTCAGGCCGTCGACGGTGCTGAGGGCGATCGCTCGATAGGCCGGGTCCCGATCCGCGGGGTAATCCGCCACGATCTTGCAGCCGGACTTCTCCCAGAAGGCCACCAGCGCGTAATGCACCGGTCCGTTCATCTCGCTGCCGCGGACGACAGAAACTTTCGCCGCGAGCGAAAAGCGCTGGATGACAGATTGCTGCTATCGTATTCGCGTTTGGACACGTCATAACGAGAGAGAGAGAGAGAGAGAGAGAGAGAGAGAGAGAGAGAGAGAGAGGCAGGCAGGCAGGCAGACAGATAGACAGAGGGGGGAGAGGGGGGAGAGAGAGAGAGAGGCTGCGCGGGTTGTTTACGCCGGCTGTACGTAGCCAGTGAGCAACGAAAGAAATTTTGATAAACTCGATAACACGCTCGCTCTCGGCCGTTTCGTGCGCGCAGCGCGGACGTCGGTCCGATTAATCGCCGCGAATCGCCGAATTCTCTTCGGCCGAGCGCGACCAACTGTCGCGCCGAACAACGCACGGGCGTTGTTCTCACGGTGGACGATTGCTCTTTTTAAAGCAGGGTCTCCGATTAAAGCGTCAACGGATTATAAGCGACTTTCGAGTTCTCTGTACTGAGAGGGAATAATATGCGAGGAAATTCATAATTATCTGGGATACAGATTGAAGTTATATATATATATATATATACGAGTTAAACGTAGTTATATATAAAGTTGTATAAAGTCGCGTCCCCGCGGAGCGATACGATTTAGTCGTTTATTCTCCCGACACTCGTTAGAAGTTGTATCTGCTGTCGGTTTGATGATATTAAATTTATCACACTGAATTATTCCTGCCTCACTTTTTCGGCCTGTTTTTACGTCATTTGTGCGTAACGTTGAGTCTATAACATTGACGATATACGATCGAGTACTTGGTTCGTCGCATTGTATTTTATGCCTCGTGTTCGGACAAATTTTGTTACAATGTGTACGTTGCACACGAAAATCTCCGCCTCGTATTTCCTCGATCATTCGTTACGCCTGACGAATTAAAGGCATCATTAATCTGCCAGATCTCCCAGGATCCCTACGAGCACAGAGCCGCTACTCGATCGCAGCCGCTGACTCTCAGCCATTGATCTATTCTCCGCACATTTACCCGGAGCCAGTTGATGTTGAACTCCACTTCCTCGATAGCGCTTATCCTCGCGCTCGCGCCGGCCCCCGCCTCCGGATGCTTGTCGAAAAATTGCAAGGCCTAAAATAGCAATGTCGGCGGGGCATGAAGCAACTCTGCTTAATCTAACAAAACGCTCTGTCTGCTTCTCTCTCCCGTCTCCCTTCCCATCTCACTCTATCTCTGTCTCTCACCTCTCTCAATCTGGCCTCGTCTTTAAAAAGAGACACTATCGCGGCAATCGCGTTGCCCATGGTGTAGTCACTCAGCGTGTATTTCCTGACGAGGTCGTCCCACCTTGACCTGCACACGCGTAAAAAACGGCTTTAATTATACGATAACGCGATATCGCTAATATCGGGATCTTGCAATTGGGCAATTATCTGAGACGCGACGCGGGCGGCGAATAATGACGCCAGGTTGTGAACTGTGACTGGACACAGCGCACGTACCGTTTCGTCGCTGCTAATGAGAGAAGCACTGTTGACAACACGACGGGGGCTTTTGCAAGCCCCCAATGTAACGCGATAATGAACGCGCGAAAAACAAAAGATATATATATATATATACCGTATATAGTTCCACGCGATATCGAGTCCCGCGGGATTCAGAGCGACTCTCACGAGCACCTCGAGGAAATCCTGGCTACGAATAAAATTCTCACTCGCCGCTCTCTCGAGATACCTGACGGGGAAGAGAAAAGAATTACTTCAAATTGGCTCCGCTGCCTCGACCCGCGTAATTTTCTCTCTTCAAATAGATGGGAATATTAGAAACTATAAATTCTGTCGATAGCCTTCTGATCGTTTGCACGCAGAGACAAATATTCTACTCTTGCTCTCTCTCTCTCTCTCTCTCTCTCTCTCTCTCTCTCTCTCTCTCTCTCTCTCTCTCCTTGCTGAGAGAAGCGATCGCTTGGGACACCTTTCCTCTGTTAAGTAACGACCATCTTCAGCAAAGAATATTTAAGCTCTCTTGAGATTGGCCTGGAAATACACTCGTCGCAAATTTGAAAGGAGCTCACTATCGCGTAGCCTAAAGAGAGGGGAATTTGTTCTCCTTTCAAGGATGTTCCGAAAATTCCGCTCCGCATGAGAAAAGCGCCAAGCGAAGTCTCCTTTCCACTTAATACTCTTTCACAATCTAATATCGCCGACTGGTGCGCTGAGAACTCACTCGCGGAATTCGGGACGTCTTTTGAATAAATTTCACGCGCCGCGCCGCGAACTCGCGAATTCGGGCGCGAGGAGCGCTCTTTCGAGGCAAATGACATTTTTACTTCGAGAAACGCAGTGCGCGCGATAGAAGCACAGACCGGCGGAGAACGGTGACGTTTCGAACGCTGGCCAACGCGATCATCAGTCTCTCCCTCTCGTGGACGTCGCTCTCCCGCAGGAACCGTCGCCACAGCTTGTCGAACGTAGCCTCGGCGTCGTCCGAGCGTGCGGCGATGCCTGGACCACGCGCGACGCGTTCTCGTGAAAACGGATGGAAAATCGACGTGTTCACCCTGAGCGGAGCTCAACCTGCTTACCGAAGGAGTACACGACCGAGCGGACGTCGGGATGAGGCGGCTCCGCGTTGTCGTTGCTCGCGAAGGCTCTCAGGGAGTTGCTGGCGAAGGCGAGGCAGTGTTCATGAGCGGCGCCGCAGGCCGCGTGCAGGATTATCGCGCGCAGCTCTCTTGAAAAGAGCAGGTTGACTTGATAGTCTAGTCTGGAGGATAAAATACTTGGCGAGGTCAAACTAACCTGCTAGCGAACGACTCGCTGCTGTCGACGTCCCAACCGAGTCTCCGGTAGATGCCGTCGATCAGGGCCCGCGCGTACCTCTGCAAACGTGACAAATGTTTGGCTTGAGAAATATATTATAGCATTCCCGGCATCATGCGTTGCCCATGATATTCAAACACTTGTGTCTTCAGGGGTTCCATATATGTGTATATACAAAAGTAACGGACCACCCTAATAACTCTTCAGTTTTTGGAGTTTCAAGGAAAATGATCTGAATAAAAGTTGTAGGGATTTAAGTGAGCTACCTTATGGTGACCTTGACTTTGAACTATTTTCAAGGTCATTTGGAGGTCAACTTGCGTTTTTTAAGTAGGAACCCCTATTTTTTATTATACTGTTTTTTTTTTTTTTTTTACCAATTAATATGAACAACTTTTGTCTAAAACATTTTTTATTTGCCTAATATTTTTTGAGATATTTGAGAAAAACTTGATAACTTCTTCAATGTTTAACTTATGATATCTCTCCAATTATTTGTCGAAAGAAAAAGTAGTACTAGACTTTCTTGGTTTATTTAGTCTCAAGAATATATTGTCACAAGAGTGCCCTGATTTTTGTTAATTTGATGATTTTAAAATTTCCAAAAGTCAGCAAGTTAACAAAAGTCAGGGCGCTATTGTAACAATATATTCTTAAGACTAAATAAACAAGAAAGTCTAGTACTACTTTTTCTTCCGACAAATAGTTAGCGAGATATCGCAAGTTAAATATTGAAAAAGTTATCAAGTTTTCCTCGATATTTAAAGTTTTTCATGAAAACTTGATCTTGCAAAGTTATCCGGGGATTTCGGTATTTTTAAGACACCCTGTATATATATATATATTTACCTATATATATATATATACTTATTTAGTGCAGTTTATTTAGTGCAGTTTTTTTCTAATACTTTTTATAATTAATATTACTTTAAAATAAATGATTCGGCATATAAATGACACACACGCAAGAATAAAACTTTTATATTAATTCAATTGTGAGACAAATATTCTTTTCTTTTCTTTTTCTTTGCTTGTTCGCCCCTTTTTCTTTTTCCTTTTCTAAAGAATACCGTCGATCTGTTGTTGTATATATACCTTTGAAGAAAAGCGCACAATTGTAATAAAAATATATGAATTTATTCTTGCTTCTACAATACCTAACCATTCATATCGTACGAGATGTGAGTACTGCATATGAAAATCCGAAATGGGCATTCGGAGCGTTGAAAAACAATAACGATCGCAGTGAGGTCAATGGTGGAGAAAACGATGTGTTTACGTTTGGAAGATAGAGACGCGTATCATAAAAACGATGTCGCGATAGAGGTAGGCAGTTGGACGCCCGAAGTAGACGTGCCATCGTCACTCGTGCGGAAGCTTGGTGAGTGTTGATCAAATCATTGTTTTCTAATATTCATCGGGTGACCGGGGTCGAGCATTGTTCCCTTGCACAATTAGTTGATTTCTCTTAATTCCGAATACCGGTGTCGTCGTGCGTTTCCCCTTCGACACCGGTCCGATTCAGATATTTTCTTGGCCGCCAGTGACCGGGCTCGACGTGCGTTTCCCGGGGCGGGGGGGGGGAGGGAGGGAGGGGGAGCCGGTATGACCTGAGTGATCTGAGCCAGCAGCTGAGAGGGACATCTCGTGCGCTTTCCTTTGATGTCCATTGTACCTATCGGTGCTGGTGAGCTTTAGACCGGGATACGTTGGTGATTTCCTCGTGCGCGTACCCATTCGGACCGCCATTTTTAATCAATTATCGCGTGAGGTAATTGCGCGAAAGCCTGACTCGAAGGTGTTCTGGCACTCGGTGCGTCTCCGTATCCCGCTTGACCTCCACCGACGGGCATCTGAATTATCGTATTATCGTTACGCTATCTATTGTTTTTTTTGTGTTTACTACTTCGAACTGCTCTATTCATTCGGCTCTTAGTGTGTATGCATAAGTCTCCGGTAGATCAGCCGCCGATCAGCCGACCCGCGCGTACCTCTGTCAGCGCCAGAAGGGCTGAGAGTGCAATGATTACTTGCTTGGAATTAGTTTCGCGACGCGAATTGTGCCCGATAGGCCGGTCTCGCGGAGCACAACGGGGTGCGCTCGTTCGGTCACGAGACGCGAAACGACCGAAACTTCGGGAACGGGAACGGTGGTTACCTGAAATCGAGCATAGGCATATGTGCCGTGCAACAGTCTGCTAGTCTGAACGAGCCACCGACTGGCGACGGTCCAAGGCTGCAGGGCCGTTTCGTGTCGAAGATAAGTCGATAAATTCATGGCGACGCAATAACACATATCCGTGGCATCCGCCAGGAGAAACGCGTCGTGCAGTAAATCCGCTCTGTCGATCGCGTCCAGAGGCTGCAACACGGCCCGAATAAATCGCGGAGGGGAGCAGAGGCAAAACAAAAGGTGTGGGAAAACCGACCGGCAGAATCAGGCTTCGTTAAACTATAATTTCCGACGTTTATCCGGGAGAATTTACCCGCGTGTCGCGAGACAATAGATCGTCGAATCGGGCCCACGCGTCTTCCGTATAATTGACGATGTAGTAGCCGACCGAGCCGTGATTCAGTTTGATCCATCGCGCCGGTCTCTGGACGGACAGCCTCACTGCGATTTGTCACACGGGGTGTCGGGGTTATATCGGGAGAAAGAAAAAGCAACAACTGTCGCTACGGTACGCCGTGGATGCAATCTGCAGCTTAGTCGGTTGACGGTCATGTCAACTTGTCCCCAATAGCGGGAACATGAAGAGCGAAGCATTTCGGCCGAACTATGTTTCGACTTTAGAGATTGCGCGTGCGTTTTCGAGCGACGAAAATGTGAGAGAGTTCTCTGACGAGTTGTCTCGCTCTCTTCATGTTTTCGCTCTCCCCAGGGGAAGAGTCGCATCATCGCCGTCCGCGGTCGTAAGGTCGGGGAGCGTCGAAAGCTTTCAGTCGCAGCCGTGGAATTCGGCATATAAATGACACACACACGTAAGAATAGAATTTTTATATTAAATTTTGCGCTTTCCAACGGTATCGTGTGAATTTTACTTGTAACGTTTCGTTTCGTTGCGTCGTACTTTGCTCGTATTTACCGCGCGAGGAGTTTGCGGGGAACCACTCGAACTGGACACCCTCGCTCTTGTCGTCCGTCACATACTTTAGAGGGATGATCCAGGTTTGCCTGCGACGATCGATTTACGGCATTCTTAACTCCTGCTTATTATTCCTCAGTGCTCAACTCGAGCTTGTATCGCCAAATAGAGCCAAAAAGACGCGCTAAATAAATGTAACTCGCGAAACTGATTCTCTCACCGTCCTTATAGACGGCGGCAGACTACAGTGACAATCCTCCGTCAAGTTCTCTTTGGATTCGAATGAATGAGCCGGGCTCGCTCAGCTTTGCCGAGAGGTCTTATCAAGAGCCTGCGAGTGGCAAAATGAGCGTCCTTTGACATTTAAAGGAGGAAACTTTCGTTTCTATATAAATTCAAATTTATTCCGAATTAGACGTTTGGATGCTGCCGTACGACCACCTCAGTAGTCCATTTCGCGTATAAATGTTTAACGCGTATAATTTGCCGATTCTCTCAAGAACCTACAAGTTTGTCGGTTCAAGTAGAAACAGGACCAAAATTTCGAAAACGACGGATACCGCGACCGTATTTCAATACAAAGAGGAATTTTGACGGAGGATGACGGAGCCTTAGGTGGGTCCGGTGAGAATCCAGTTTTAATAAGGTAAGGACGATTTCTCGCGGCCGCTACTTGACGTGTTCCCACGCACGTGAAGTCTCCTTTCTCGCGTTGCTTATTAGCCACGAATCTCTCCTGCGACAATCGGAAAGCCGCGCCGTCCTGACGGACGTTGACGAGCGGGAACCCGGGCTGCTTCGTCCATCGGTCCATAAACTCGACGACGTCAACCGCGCCATCGGCGAGACGCAGGATCTCGAAGAGCTCTCGGGACTCCACATTGCGAAACTGATACCTCTCGAGGTAGTTCCTAATCCCGCTGACGAACCTGGACTCGCCCATCGCGCTTTCCAGCATGTTGATGACCGCCGCCGCCTGTCAAACCGTCATTGACGCTTTGACACCGTGTCAATCACTGTGCTCCAGCATTGGCAGTGGTCCTTCGTACCTTTTGGTAAGACATGCGATCAAATCTCTCACTGATTTCGTCGGGAGTCTCCACGTCCGTCGCGATCGCCCTCGCGCTCGGCTTGCAGTCCTCCTTCATCGCGACGTATTTTGTATTTAGCGGGAAACTTGCCATCTTTGACAGAGAAAGAGAGAGAGAGAGAGAGAGAGGGAGAGTGAGCGAATGAGAAACATCTATCAATGTCTCAGAACAAGCTTTCCCGGGACAAGAAACGTCAGAAAACGCCAAGAAAGAGTGAATAAAAAGGCGAAGCGATAAAAGCGAAGGAAGTTATTACAAGACTAGGAATTACAAGATCGACAATTAGCGCATGCAGTATCGGCCACGTTTTTAGAAGAGCGTATCAATTCGACGATTAATAAAAATCAGAGAAAAGGAAGAGGGGTGCGAGAAAGAGAGAGAGAGAGAGAGAGAGAGAGAGATAGCGAATTTCGCGCGCACGAGATTAAACGGGTCTCGCAAATGTACGCGAGACCACGCGCGCGCGCGTGTTCGTTTTATCAAGGATAATAATTTCAGGCCGCTTTAACATTCGTGGCGCGGGGGGAGGGGGGTGGGAAGGAGGGAGAGGACGCTCTAAGCTAATCCTGGGATAAATTCTCGCGAACCTGCCGCCAGGCCGGAAAAATAGAATCTACGGCTCGGTGCTGCATGTACGTGGCGAATCCCTCGCTTAACCACAGGTCGTTCCACCACTTCATGGTGACCGAGTCGCCGAACCACATGTGCGCCAGCTCGTGCGCCACCGTGAGAGCAATGCTCCGCATGTCCGCGTACGAGGTGCGAGCTCCGTCGCGGAGGAGCTTCGCTTCGCGGAAGGTCACCAGGCCCCAGTTCTCCATGGCGCCGGCGGCGAAGTCGGGGACCGCGACCAGGTCTGCTCAGCGGGAATTCCAATTGAAAAGTCTCCGCGAACAAAAGAATATGTAACTGCATTGTAACGGCCCGCGAATCTACCGCTGACTCCCGTGTGCGCGCGTTTGATCTATTTTATCTGTTGGTTTATATACACAGACGCAGCAGACACGCACATGCCTGATGCAAGTTTCCTTCGTAGCGCGGGTGCTCTTCCAATCATTAAAATTCCAATAGAGAGCGAAATGTATTGACGCCGCGATCAGCGCGATCAAGCTCTACTAGAATGGTCGAGGTGGCAGATTTCTTTTTTTTTTAAATGCGTTACATGATGAGAAATATTTAGTTGGAACAAATGAAACATTCAATTCGGAAAGATTGAGGGCGTTAGAATTCTGTTGGATTTAACCAGAAGTCTTGACAAGTGAATTCCGATAACTTGAGACGAAATTTCAGAGTCGCTCGTATTTCACGAGAAAATTGTTTCGTTCAGCCAGACATTTTTCTTTTTATGTGTGCAAGGACAAAAGTGCTAATTTCATTTCCTTCGGCTTTATCCAACACCCGTGAGAAATATAGAACACGTTGTTCTCAATTTGAATAATTTGTTAAGCTTGACTTGCTTTTTCAGCGTCGCTCTGGTAGTTTCAGTGTTAAGAATCTTTTTACTAAGCACGCGTTGAAATCAGCGGTCGACTCACGCGCAGGCCGGGTGCAATTGCATATTTGACCGATTGAACGAGTTCTGCTGGAGCAATCCGCTCAAGCAGAGCGCGATGATGGGGATTACCGAGTTTCGGCAAGTGGTAATCGATCCGCAGGAGATCGGAGTAATATTTCAAAGCGCGGGCGGCGAAGCGTAGCGCGAACCGCACTTCGTTTCTGTAAACGGCGCGCGTGCAGACACTCAGCGGAATTTCCTTCCCGCTCGAGCTGCCGATACTGGACGTCAGACACTCGAAATCGCTGAGGACGAAGGCCACCAGATAAGTGGACATAGGAGGCGTGGGTGCGAAGTACGTGATCACCGTGTCGCTGTTGCTCGTCGCGCTCGCGACTTTCTGCCGGGGAATTCATTCGAGTTCAGAGGCGCACCTTCTCAGATGAATCTCGAGGCTTTTCCTTCGAAGTAAACTCGTGAGAAGTAACAAATTTCGGCTGTTCTACATAATTAATTATTTAGAGATATCAATATATATTAGAAAAAAAAAAATATATATATATATATATACCGGGTGTTTCAGACATCCGGGTCACCCGATTTTCTTTTTATTAACGCGACATTTTAGAAAAAAATATTTCAGACAAAAGTTGTAGGGCTTCAAAGGATCTATTTACTGACGTTATGAATTTGATTGACTTGGGATAACCTTGAAAGGTCCAGTCGAGATCAACATAAAAATCTGAAGTGGAAACCGCGATTTTTTATTACACTGTCTTTTTCCACCAATTAATTTGAACAACTTTTGTCTAAAATATTTTTTCATTTGTCTAGTTGTCGGAAGAAAAAGTGGTACTAGACTTTCTTGCTCTGTTTAGCCCCAAAGAATATATTTTTACAATAGTGCCCTGACTTTTGTTAACCTGCTGTTTTATGGAAATTTCAAAATCATCAAATTAACCAAATTCGAGGTCAAATTCACAGCGTCAGTAAATAGATCCTTTGAAGCCCTACAACTTTTGTCTGAAATATTTTTCTCTAAAATGTCGCGTTAACGCGACGAGAGAAAGAATCGGGTGACCCGGGTGGTCTGAAGCACCCGGTATATTAATTAAATAGGCAATAAATGAAATTTTTTTTAATTACATTTATTTTAATTAAATTTATTAATCAAATAGGAAATTATGTAGGAAAGAGTCATCGAAGATTTCTTTGATCTCAAGATGCGTCGTAAAGTCCGCAGACTTTTCACGAGCCGGGAGGAAAAGCTTCACGATCGCCCGCCTGACTGGCTGATCGCGAGGCGCGAAATTACGCGTCGATCTTCTCGCGTGACTCACCGAGATCGGCATGTTGGACAATGCGCGGTAATGCGATCGCGCGGAATGAACGAGACGTATGTGAAATACGGCTTTAAAGCTCGGCTCATCGAAGCAGGGGAACGCCGTCCTCGCGTAGGCCGGCTCGAACTGCGTCACCAGCAGTTTTCTACGTGCGAAGTTTCGCTGGGAAACGTTGGTCTCTCTCGCATATCCAACATGCACGCAAAATCTGTCGGCTTCGAAAAGAGAGCCCGACCCTTTCGCAAAGGGTTCCGCCAATTTCATCGTCGGCTTACCTGTCGCGCTCGTACTCAAAATTCCCGTACGTGCTTAGATACAGCCCGCTCGTCCTTCCGGTCAGACGACCGCTGAAATTCATCCTCAGGAAGTACTCGCCCGTCGCCATGCGTCCGGCTGTTCTGACGAGTATCATTTCGTACTTGTCCGCGTAGCACGCGGACTCGACGAGGATCCGCTCGCGCGGCGATCGAGCCTCGTGCAATTGTGCCGACGCGATCACCAGGTCCTTCGTGTGCAGCGCGATGTAGTTTCGCTCCTGCAAATCAAATCCCAAAGCCACCGCTTTGATTTCTTCCTCGCGACGGCCGGCTGGCCGGAATAATCAAATGAAGTGACAAAGTCGTATATTCGTCGCGTCCCTTCTCGTCTGTTAATCTCGATTCCTCTCGCGCTCTGCTTCAACGACAGCACGACGTCTGAATAAAGGAAAATCCCAGGGAATGTTCTCTCGTCGAACCTTGCGAATTCGCAGATTGATCTGTATCGAGGCGTAAAACTCATTCTTAATGAAATCAGGCGAGACGGCGATCACGTAGCTGTCGGGGAGGACATCCTGGGACAAGCGGCCTCCAAGATCCGCAGGCGGCTCGTAGCCGTTGTTGATGTCACAACTGACTTCTTCGAATTGCCCGGTGCAGAGATCATTTACAATCAGGCAGATTATCGCGATCGTAAAACCGCGATAATGCATCGTCCGCTTGTATCGAGACACGTGCTTCACGCTTCCGAATCTTATCTTGTGTCGTCGGATCAAAGCGGCAAGACTACTTTTCATTCGTGGAGACAACGCGTTGCGAAACGCGTCAGAAGTGACCAGACGTAAGATCTCGAAGAGAATTTGGTCCCATTTTCACTATCTGAACTGTCATCTAACAATTACAGATCTGGATAACCAATGGAGATTCAGTTTACGTAGAAACCTGAAATCCCTAAACTCAACACCCTAAATGGCGAAAAATTTGGCGCTTGCAGATTCTTAAGAGGATCTTCGGGGCAAAACCGTGACCAAAATATAATTCAAAGAGGCTTCAGAGTATCAAGTAAACGTGAGGTGTAATATCGAGATTAGAGGTAGAGCCGAAAGTTCGATTTAAAAATGGGGGTCTCATTTATTTGTATAGAAGCGGAAATCTCCCACCTTCCAAATGACGAGAGACGCACAATCTGTCACCTTGTAGGTTCTAAGAGGGTCTTTCGGCAAGCTGCGGCTTAGGTGCAATCAAGATAGGTCGATACAGACTTCGGAGTGTGAAATTAGTATAAAATCGAGGCCGAAAGAGAGTGAAAATTTCGACTGGGAAACACCGGGCGTAGATTACATTACGGGCGTCGCGTAATGACGATCAATCGCAGCGCCGAACACGCGCGGGGAGAACTTAGCTTTACCAGCTGCCGTTTATACCGTGTAACCGTATATACCAGCGTTCGGATACGGCAATGATATTTTATGAGCTTTAATCGCGTGCTCGCGTCGCCCTGCATTACCGACATTTATTTAATAATAATCCGCCGCGCGGCGGGGCCGCTCGACGCGACGGGAGAATATCAAACTCGGCAAAGAAGGAAACGCGCGCGCGCGCGCGCGACAAATCTCATTACGTCTAAAGGTGCATGCATGCATTAGGCGAACGGACAATGAACAGCGGACAACGGACAGCGAACAACGAACAGTGATCTCGGCAAACGTGCGTAGCAAATGCGAGCCAAACGTTCGTCAGTGTGCGATTCGCTCTCGATCCGGTTCGCTCGTGAAGAAACATATTAAAAAATGGATGCACACTTGGATGTTTGTTCGCCCAGTGTATACGCACCTTAATACTCAAGATGCGCGCGCGCGTGAGTACAAATCGCGAAACGTGAAATCGGAGCGCCGGAGATTCGGGTGTCCGTCTGCTTCGTCCTCCTGCGAGCCCCCCGGCGCTCGGATATTCTTTACGCCTGTAAACGGATATCCCGCGGGCCACATAAAGGACACCCGATAACGTTACTATATTCGAACATCGATTCGCCGACCGAGAGCGCGCGCGCGCGCGCGCGCGTGGATGACCCGTGCTTCTTCGTCCTGCCACGAAAACAACCCCGCGACGAGAATCCTCGACCGCGCGAACGAACGTTCGGTCGAGCGATCCTGCGAAGCCGCGCTCTCTCGATCTTTCGTGCGAGCGGAGTGACGAGCGAATAATCACGGACGGACGTTCTCCTTTCGAAATGCCGCCTGAAGTCGGCGCGAAACGCTCGCGTCGAGTCGAGATAAGGCCGAGTATCGACGCGACAGAGAGAAGGAGAACGAGAGGGTGAGAGAGAGAGAGAGAGAGAGAGGGGGAGAGAGAGAGAGAGAGAGGAAGGGAGAAAGAGAGAGGGTGAGAGAGGGAGTGAGAGGAGAGGAGAGAGAGAAAGAGAGAGAGAGAGAGCGAGCGAGAGAGAGAAAAAGATCGCGCGATCGGTGGCGCCTCCGCGCTTCGCGTTCGCCGGCGAGCGCGGGTGGCGGCAGCTCGTGGCAACGCGGCCAATCGGCGGTTGTCTCGAATGATTGCTGCGCGCGGAGTGTTGCGCGAGCGTCTCCCGTCCGCGAAGTGTCCAGTGTGCGCGTCGCGGGGACTCAGACAGACATCTTGTAGTAAAATTTAGCGGCGTGGTGTCTCCACCGTGGGTGTCGGTATCACGGCTCCGTGTCGCGGTGTTTCGTGTCCTTACGGTGTCGTTCCGGTTTACGTCGTCGCCGTCGCGGCTACCGACGTCGCCGCCGCTACCGCCGCCGCCGCCGCCGTCGTCGTCGTCGCCGTCGCCGTCGCCGTCGTCGTCGTCGTCGTCGTCGTCGTCGTCGTCGTCGTCGTCGTCGTCGCCGCCGCCGCCGTCGCCGCCGCCGCCGCCGCCGCCGCCGCCGCCGCCGCCGCCGCCGTCGTCGCCGCCGCCGCCGTCGTCGTCGTCGTCGTCGTCGTCGTCGTCGCCGTCGTCGTCGTTGTCGCCGTCGTCGTCGTCGCCGTCGTCGCCGTCGCCGTCGTCGTCGCCGTCGTCGCCGTCGCCGTCGTCGTCGTCGACGTCGTACTCCACGTCGTCCTCGTCGCCACCACCGCCGCTGCCACTGTGACAGTCACCGTCCTCGGAAGAACGTTGGCATTCTCCAAATTACTAAACTCACTAGCAACTATTGTTCACAGTCGTGCGGTGGTGTCGCGTTCGTGCTGAGAATCTCGCTCGATCTCTCGTCGCCGTCGTCCCTGTCAATCGAGTCGTCGCCACCGCCATCTGATCATCGCCATCGTCGCCGACGTCGACGTCGCTATCGTGTGCGGATCGCGCGTGGTCCAGCGTGATCCCGAAGCGAGCGAGCGAACGGACGAGGCTCCCGCGAGCCTAAAGGCACCACATCCCCCCTCCCCCTCCCCGCATCGTTCGTCGATATCATCTCGCGTGCACCCGCGAGTGCACTCGGGTGCGCCTACCCTCCCGGGCGCGAGGAGGGGACCGCCCGTGAAACACAGATAGAGAGAGAGAGAGAGAGAGAAAGAAAGAAAGAAAGAGAGAGAGAGAGTGAGAAAGAGGTACGAGGGAGCAGACGGTCGAGAGAGACGTGTGCGTCTCCGCTCTTCTCTCGTCCCCGTGTTCGGCGGCATCGTGAAGAACGCCCATGAACAGTTCCTAGGCACCGATGTGCTGTGCCGTGCGATAACTTCCGTCACCTCTCCGCCACCCTCCCTCCCCCCGTCCGCCCGCCCCCCAGTCGTCCGCACGTCCGTTCGCTCTCTCTCCCTCCCGGCGGCGTATTTCCGTGCGCGCGTGTGTATGTGCGTGTGTGTGCGCGGCGGCCGCGCCGGGCTCTCGAGGTGAAAATACCGCCCTCTCCTTCCACCCAACCCCTCCGTATACGCGGAAGGTAGGGCGCCGCTATCTCGCGCGAGTAAGCACGCGAAACAGGGAGAAAGAGGAGGAGAAGGAGGAGGAGGAGGAGGAGGAGGCGAGGAGGAGGAGGAGGAGGTGGCCGAGGACGACGAGGACGAGGAGGACGGAGAAGAAGACGGTGGGAAGAAGAGGAAGAAGCGGAAGAAGAAAGCGCGGGGAAGGAAACGGTGCGGGCGGAGTGACACGGCGCGGAGCGCGGGCGCGAGCGAGAAGGACAGCGCGAAAGGAGATCCTGATTATCGGGAGTGAGCAGTGGCCGAGAAGGAGAGAAGAGGGATAGATAGAGAAGGAAGGGGAGTGTGAGAGAGGCGCCCATCTCCGTCATTTATCCTGAGATACAGCATGACCTCGAACAACTCGCAGAAGCTCTCCACGACGGACCGAGTGATCAAAAGTAAGCCAACTGTTCTTCAAGCTCTAGCTCGTTGCTGCGTCCGTCGGGCGCACGCATGTCGCCAGGTCGCGCGTGAACGAGCTCCGACGCGTGCTGCGAGTGCGGTGGAGGGAGATGCGTGCGCGTCGTATGCAAATGCGTGCGTGCGTGCGAGCGAGCGAGCGAGCGAGCAAGCGAGCACCGTCTCGATCCGGCCGCCTCCGTCGGTAACGTCGCTCGTTCGCTCGTTCGCTCAGCCTGACCTGACCTGACCGGTGGGTGACTTGTTTTTGTCGTTGTTCCTTGATATTTTGTTGCATCTCATGCTTGCGACCGGCATGCGCGAGGCTCGAAACCGGTGTGCGATCTCCCTCTCTCTCTCTCTCTTACTCTCGGTGTCGCTCCGGTGACCGTCCGGACCGCGACGACGAGCAGCGGTCCGCGGACGAGTCGTGATCCGGTTACGAGGCTCGCGCGACGCCGACGAGCTCCAGCTCCGACTTGGTCGGATCTGCTCGAGACGACGAGCGGAATAGGCGCGTCAAAACATGCCGCGTGTCGTGCAGGCGATTGATTTTCCGCCGCCTCGCCGAGGAGCGCGCGGCGCCATTGCTATCGATCTGACTCGGCGGTGCGAACGCCGTTCGCGTTTGGGACGAAATCGCGCGAGTCGCTTTCTCCGCGCCGGCTGGAGAACAAACTGCGACGATAACGACGTCGTCGTCCGGACGAATCGGTCCGCTGTGCATCCAGAAGTCGCTTATAACGTCGCGCCTCGTAACCCGGTCCGCGGCGCGGCAACCTAACCTTCCAACCCCGCGCGACCAACCCCCGCCATCTTCCCCGGAGGTTTCGCCCGGAGGTCGCGTCGCTCGCTTAGCCTCGTTTCCGCGGGGTCGAGGAACGCGATCGTCTGGAGGACGCGCCGCCGTCCGTGCGAAGCGTTTTCTGCGAGCGTCTGCGGACGCGACGCGGCGCGGCGTAAATTAACGCGATGAGACGAGACGAGATGCGACGTCGTCGCCGTCGCCGTCGCCGTCGCATGGAACACGCGTGCGACGCGGGGCTCGCGTTGCCAAGGGAACAATACCGAGGCGTCCGGGGAAGCTCGACAACATCCTGGTTATATGACCAAGAATACTTGTTGCACATTGCGTTTAAGAAACCCGCGAGTACGTCCCCTCTCCCGTCGCCGGGAAGCGTATCGGAAAAGAGGCGAGTCTCGATGAGTGAAATATCGCCGCTGCTTGTCCCCGGGACGGGATACGCGACGGGTATATCGTCGTCATCGCGGTGTCGTCGCCGGGAACGAGCGGCAAAAACGAGACCGGTTCAGGAGGACACACAGGTGGCAGCCCCCCTCTGCCGGGAGAGGGAGTCATCGACCCGCGTATCTACTGGCGCCCTCGTGTTTTTGTTTGGCGGCGTTTTTGTTGCTTCTGCCTTTTCTCTTTCTCCCCCTCCCCCCTCTCGCTTCCCTCCCTCATCCCCTATCTCGCTCTCGCTCTTTGCCCTTTTCCCTTTTCCTAGCGGTCTAGTCGAGCGAATGGCCGCCTCGGCTCCGTCTCCGTCTCCGTCTCCGTCTCTGTCGCGCTTCCGGCCTCCCACGAACGAGAGAGCGAGCACGACCGCTTCGATCTCTCGACTCGACTCGACTTGGGCCAGTGTGTCGCTCTCGCGCGCGCGCATGCGAATGTAGGTCATGAAATTAAAGAGATCGAAGCACGATGCGCGACTGGATTTCCGCTCGCGCGAACAGCTAAATATTTTAACACTGCGGGTAAATTTTTCTCCCCCTCGCGCGCCCGCCTCCACCGGCCTCCATGCAGCCGCGGTGTAAATATTGTTCGGTCACGTCCGCTTCGCGAACTTCGCGCTCCCAACGAGGGTGCGTGGATTTACGTGGTGACCCCTTTTCTCCCTTTTGCCCGCCTCTCTCTCTCTCTCTCTCTCTCTCTCTCTCTCTCTCTCCCTCTTTATTTTTTATATTTCTTTTTTATGCTTTTTTTGCTGTTTTGTCCTTTTTTTTTCTTTCTTTCTTTTTTACCGTGTATACACATTTTCATCCTTTTCGCACGCTGTCTTTATTGCACTTGTGTTTGACGAAATTTATTCCCTCTCTTTTTCTCTCTCACGCCCTCTTTCTCCTCTTTCATTCCCACCTTCGCGCGTACGTGTGTATGTACATTTATTTACTGTGTCAACCGGAGCTCCGGTGCCGCCTCTCTCTCTCTCGCGCGCGCGAGTTTGTCTAAAACGTTGGCGGCTTAACCGACTATCGTAAAATTTAATAGCGTAATCCGACACTCCAGAGTGCCGGATAATCCGGCTCTGGTGTGTCGATTATGTAGTTAGAGATGGATATAACCGTCGCCAATCGAAACGCACGAGAGCGAGACGAGGCGACAGCACGATCGACGCGTTCGCGGATCAAAGGGTGAGAGGGAGACCGATTAGAGGCACCGCCTGAAAAAAGAAAAAAAAAATGCGACTCGTAACATCGCAAGTCGATTGCAGCCTGTTGGGCGAGTGAGATTTACTCGGGACCTTCCGAAAGGGGCAGAGAGGGGGGCGGGCGATTGACGAAATGGACGCTGCGGTTTTCCCTCTCGTTGCTTGTATGCTTTTTCTCCGACCACATCCGGCGCGAAGGTTGAGAAACACTGACCGCGCGCGCGCGCGAAGAAGGTCATTTTAATTCGCGCCGCTTAAGCGCGCGGGAATCTCTCGAAATCGCGATTTACACGCGCGCCATCATAATTGGCTCGCAAGGGGTGTAACTCTCCCGGGCGGCCCCCGGCGTACAAAGG
Source organism: Harpegnathos saltator (assembly GCF_003227715.2). Taxonomy (NCBI): domain Eukaryota; kingdom Metazoa; phylum Arthropoda; class Insecta; order Hymenoptera; family Formicidae; genus Harpegnathos; species Harpegnathos saltator. The sequence goes on from NW_020230714.1 coordinate 150,714, forward strand.
GCCCTTTGTACGTCGCTGTGCGCCCCGCGGCTGCGTAAATAATGTTTCGCGAGCGTGACTCATTGTCGCGACGCAAACGTGTCGTAATTTGGAGCGCCTCCAAGAACGCCGGCGCGCCGGCGGCTGACGATTTTTAATTGCCGACTCCTCGCGGCGATCCCGTCGCGTCGCGTCGCGGCGGCCCACGTTCGGCTCGGCTCCTCGGCGTCTGCAGGTCGGGGCGATCTTCCTATCTACCCCCCGTTCCACTGCGCGCGCTTCGTTCCTTCCCCGAGAGACGTAATCAAGCCGCTCGAGATGTCTTACTTCGACCGGAACCGTACTCTGATATCTCTGTGGGTTCTGGATGATCGATGCTGATTTAATTCGTACAGTAACTAAAGCCCTGCTCAGAGTCCTGAAATGGCAGAAAATGGCGGCAAGCAGCTACTCGCGGGTCCTCGAAAGGACTCTCTTGCCGAAGCTGTAGAAAATCAGAATATGTCGATGCCTCGCAGAGTATTAAATTAGCGTCCGGTGAAATTTTCAAGTCCAAAGTTGGATCGATATCTCGACTCGCGAAGGGAGAAGACAACCCAAGTCGAAATTTCTATTTTTGACCTGAACTGGTCCAACATCTGTAGATCCCGAGAAAGACCGATGGAGATTTAATTTATATAATAACTGAAGTCCTACTCAGAGCCTCTAAATGGCAGAAAACGTACAATTTGTCACTTGTAGGTTCTCAAGGGGCTCTTCGGCAAAGCTGTAGGTTAAATAGAATAGAAGGATAGCTTGATATAGGCTTCAGAGTATTAAATTATGCGAGTCGAAATTTTGATTCTATTTTCGACCTGAACTTCCAACATCTGTAAACCTGAAAGGACCAGTGGAGACTCGAATTATATAAAAATATAAAAATATAAAAATTGTGGTCTGCTCAAAGCATTAAAGTGGGACGAGAAACTCATTATTTATTTATTTATTTTGCCACTAATTTGTGGGTTCTCGAGAGGTCTTCCGGAGAGCTGTAGAGCTGTAGAGGTGAAATAGAAAAGCGAAATAGGTCAAATTCGTAGCACTAAATTAACGTTAAGCGGAATGTCGGGATGAAAAGTAGGATATCGAGGTCTCTCGCGTCGGCCACGCTTCCCGGAAGCGTGCTTCCCGGCGCTTCCTCGATTCGAAGGAGAATCGCTAGCCGGGACGCATTAACATAATTTCCCATGTAAATGTATGCCGCTCATCGGCGCGAACGGCGCGCGCTCTGCGTGTCGCGCGTCGCACCGCGCTGGAACGTGCTAAATCGTAAGGAATGAACTCTCTTCGGGCATGGCTTATCTCTCGCCTCCGTTTGATATGTGCGAATAATCGGCGATACGAGGCGCCCCCCTCCCCCCTCCCCCGGCCGATTAGCTCCGGGCATATCCCGTTACGTTATCCCTTCGCGCGTAATTTTGCGACGTCGCGCGACGGCTCGTCGCCATAATTTATTCCGCGCTCGTGCTCGCCGGGATGCAAGAGGCGCGATGTAGAATTAAAATTCAGGCCGATGGATTTGAAGATGTTTACGTTTAATATTATAAGCTGCTTTGCTTTAACTTTCGAGGGCGTGGCCATGCATACATAATGCCGAGCGTTTTCGGAGCACCGCGTGGAGACTCTTTTTCTCTCTCTCTCTCTCTCTCTCTCTTTCTCTCCATCCCTCTCTCTTCCTCTTTTTCCCTTTGTCTTTCTCCTTCTCTCTTTCACTCCCCTCGAGGAATAAAAAATTCTGCGACGAAGAATAGCCGCGTACTGAAAATTAAATCGCGTCTCGGAAAGCGTACCGCGGTCGGTGACGCGCTTCAAACCGTCGGGGAATGGCTTTGTACGCACAATGTAACTGGGTTATTCGAATTTTCCGGCCGCATTATTGTTACGTGCTATTGATTTATTCACTAATTACCACCACACGCGTTGTTATTCTATCGCGTTATTATTATTATTATTATTATCGTTACGCGTTATTAGCGCGCGTTATAACTCGCGTATTATATAATATTGATTATTCAAAGAAACAGGGGGAGGGGGGAGGGAGCAATCGCGTCAGAACAGTGATCCGACACCGCAATAGAATTTTACGTTTATACGTATGTATTTGTTTGTGTGTGTGTGTGTGTGTGTGTGTATGCGCATTTGTTACGAAGCATATTATTAACCTGATTGCACGCGCGCGTGTTAAGGTGGTGCTCTCTGCTCCGATGCGCACATCGGAACGTTTCTCGACACGTACACAGGGTGTTTAACCTGACGTAATGCCTGCGCGAGCGGCGAAGCTTCCCGAGTCACGTGGAAGGCTCACGCTCGCCGTCAGAATGACGATTGCCGATGACAATCGGCTCGGACTGGCGACGTCGCGGCGCGTCGCTGCCAAAAGCCGCGCGGTTCGCAGTCGAGCGTGTGCGCGCGCGCTGATGGACCGGCTCTCGGCTTCGGATTATTTTAGAACCTGACGACGATGCGATACGACACGAGGCGCGTCGCGACGCGTCGTCAATTACGTCGGCCGTCGCCGCCGGCGACCGAGAGGCACTTTCTCGCGGCGACAATTACCGAATTTAAAAGGCATCGCGTTACGCCGACGGCTCTCGCGTTACCGAGCTAATATTTTTCCACTCTAATAGCGTCCAGTACGAGCGAAAGAGAGAGAGAGAGAGAGAGAGAGAGAGAGAGAGAGACGCGCCGCGACGTCGTGTCGATTGTACACGCGCGGTTCTCAACGATTGTCCTCGTTCTCCTCTTTTTTTTATTTTCTGCGACGCGGAAATTTATTTCGCGACCGTGCTTTACGCGTTACGACCGGCACACGCGCGTTTCGCGTCTCCGTCGTCGTCGTCGTCGTCGTCATCGTCGTCATCGTCGTCGTGTGACACGAGGACGAGGAGTTATCGTCGCGATAATCTCCCATTCGTGGCGTCGGAATATCTAATCCATTTGCAACTGGTTAAATTAAGATGTTATCCCCGTCGTTGCGTCCGTATGTTCCGTTGCACTCCAAAGGATACATCGAGAGCCCTGAACGAGATAAATAAATAAATAAATAAATAAACAAATAATCTCTATTAAATAAATATGTCGGTTTGCGAATAAATCTTCGAATCTGCCAAGTTGGCCGACAAATCGCGCCTTCTTCGATATCCCCCGAAATAAATAATCGGGCCGAGCCGCAGCGGCAGTTTCGCAAGCGTCAACAATAGATCCCGCCTCGCGGGATGAGAAAAGGCGGTTTGATTATTTATTACGCCGACGTAGAAATCCGGTAAAACTTGTTCCAACGGTGACACGACGCTCTCACACCGACATACGCCCGTCGTCATTGTCATCGTCTTCGTCTCCGTCTTCGTCTTCCGAAGGTGCGTGCCGCGTGCCGAATGGTCGATCACATGACACCGCTTGTACACCGCGCGTCACGCGTGTGCGTGTGGTCTCGTCACTCACGGAGAAAAACAGAGCTTGCGCGCGATACTCTTGACCCGATGTGTCGCGATTGCATTAAATATGCAGAGCGCTCGCTCGCCCGCCTATCGCTCCACTTCTGTTTACGATTGATAAATAACGCGGCCAGTGGCGTCGCGTCGCTCCGCGCCGCGCCGCGTCGGTCCGGCGACAGGAACTCTCGAACTTAGACCGCGCTCGATGGCGATGACGATGACTTCGAGGCGTCTATATTTAATCTTCGCCCTTGAAACGGCCATCGCGAGTAACGTATTCGCGTTGTAAATCGTGATTATTCGCTTGTTTCCTCTCGTGTCTTTTCTCTCTCTCTCTCTCTCTCTCCCTCTCCCTCTCTCTCTCTCTCTCTCACACACACACACGCACACACACACAGGGACATCCCGGTAAAACCGCTTGACGGTTATGTCGAAATTATTACCTTTATTATTATTATTAGCATTATCGTTATTATTATTATTATTATTGTTCCCGCGACATCGTAGACTCGCGGTCGCATTATTTCGCGCCTCGGTATATCGCGTATGTTATTCGCCGCGACGACGTCCCGACTGCACGCTTTGTAACATCTGTTCCCCTCCGCGCGCGCACGCGCGCGCGCGTACGTGTTATTTGCGTTCGTTTAATATCCGACGCGTTGGCCGCCGTTCGAGATGGCAATTTGCATAAGCACATTCGTACGGGTATGTCTACACGGCGAGGCATCGTTTCGACGCCTCGGCGTTCTCTCCTCACGAAAGCCTCGATTAAGTGTTCGCCGTGTATAATTAGAAGAGAGAGACGTACATACAGCTCGACGAGATCGCACTCCCCCTCGCTTGTCCATTTTTCTCAATAACGCTCGCTGACACTTTATCGCGCGGCTGTTTTTGCTCGTCCTCCTCCTCCTCCTCCTCCTCCTCTCTCTCTCTCTCTCTCTCTCTCTCTCTCTTTCTCTCGTTGTCCCGCAAAGACGACGGAGAGAGATCACGCAACCGCAAATTAATCGGCGCAACTTGAAATTATTTTCCGACGCAGGTATCTCCGTTAATCGAACGTCCCTTCCTCTCTATACATGTACAAACACACACACACACACACATACACGAAAGCGAGCGATAGCCGAGAAGTGTAAAATCGCCGAGTGTTACTTTGATACAAGCGTGCCGACTCGTCCACCTGCCCCCTTCTCCTCCCCCTCCCGCACCCGCCCCTTCGCGCGGTGGAGCGCTGGTCGATGAACCCCGGGCTGCGGCTTATCTCGGGGCTGGTGATTCAAAGAGATTGCGAGATGTACGTATCTCAAGATCATTATCACCAGCGCGCGGATTCTTCGTCGCGAAATATGCGCGATCTTATCGGACGGACGAGCTCGCGCGAGCGTTGCGTCTGATTAGCGTCACACAATGAGCGCACGGCTTTTTGCGCGGCCGGCTGATGGAGACTACGATCCTCGCGGATTTTGATCTCCAGGGCAAATACCGGCGGCTTATCCGCGAGATTAGCACCGACCGCGCGAAGTCGTTCCTCCTCGTTAGCGCTCGATGCTCGTCGATCAACGCCACGCGAATCTCGCCGATCGCCGATCGGGTGAACGTCGTTCGGACAAACTGGGGGAGAGAAGGAGAAACGGAAAGAGAAAAAGAAAGAGAGAAGTATGTTTTACAAAGACTTATTGGCTCATTTGAAATAATATCAAGCAAGGAGAAGCGGTGGATTTTGCAACAGTAGACTTTGGGAGTCAAATCTAATATTTGATGATCGAGACTGTGCGAGGAAATGACGAGAGAATATATACGAGAGAATGTATACGCGGGAATAATTGAGTTATGTAACATACAAACGGAGATGGATAAATGCGTGCGTTATCGCTGTGGAATTAGTGCTCTCAGAGACAGGAGGGATCCACGCGGTTGTTGAAACCGCGATTTTTCACGACCTCCTCTCTCTCTCTCTCTCTCTCTCTCTCTCTCTCTCTCTCTCTCTCTCTCTATCTATCTCTCTCTCTCTCTCTCTCTCCAGCCGGGCGACTCCGCTCGGTCGCGGCACGTTGCGCGGTGCTTTCGTTTTTCATTCTGTGACTTCGATATTCCAATTACCGTTAAATGGTCGGGGCGAGTCTCGGGATCACGCTCCTCAATTAAATATTCTCTCATGAATCTTCGATGTAGCGCGGGAAGTGCGGTCGATAACGATCCGCCCGCAAATTCCTGACCGCGGCGTTCGTGTAACGATAACGACGTCATACCTCGCTCCATTTGGGGCCGTAAAAATTCCATTTCGCGAAGAGAGAGAGAGAGAGAGAGAGAGAGAGAGAGAGAGAGAGAGGAGAGGAGAGGCGTGCCCAAGCCGGACGAGTTTACAATCCAAAGACGCGAATATTTCGGACACGAGCGCGCGTCTAACCTGGCGCGAGCCCCGCGCGGCGCATCTTCTGGTCTTCGGCGTCCCTCTCTCGCTGGCTCATTCACGCGGCATCCATCTCGTCATCCCTGAAAAATCGACGTCTCAACAAATGTCGCGCTAAAGTCTACGCTTACAAATCGCTTACACGGCCGCGGCGCGGCGCGGCGTCGAAGACCTCGACACGCGCGTCTACGCGCCGCGCGCAGGCCGGCCTTCGGCCGAGATCCGGGCCCGGAATCGTCGGAGGAATCTGTCATTGGCGAGCCACGATTCTCTCTCCTCCGGTACACCCGGTACCGTTCGCTCCCGCGACGACGCGACGCGACGCGACGCGACGCGACTCGCGGCTCACGGCTGGGTGATGTGTAATAATAGACGCAAACTCATTTGGCCGGTCGGCCAACTACATTTGGCTCGGCCGCGGTCCACTGTTCGCCCTCCGTGGCGGCGGCGGCGGCGGCGGCGGCTCCCGCTGGCCGGTGGCGAAATTTTTGTTGACTTTACGAAAAAATAAATAAACAACGAGCGCGCTCGCCCTCGTCTTCGTCTTCGCGTTCGCCCTCTCGCTCGTTCCCTTTTTTTTTCACGAATGCGTGTTTAGAACGGCACTCGTTCCCTCCCTCGCCCTTTGGAGTAGCCTTGCCTCGTCAATTAAAAGCGCGGGCACCGTAAACGCTCTTAAGGCAGGACTCTGTAAATTTTAATCTGCGAGAGAGTGACGAGACACGCACACCCGGCCGTAGATATCTCGGGCGTTCTGTATGAAATTTCCATGGGGCACTTACGCAGGATCGCAGGATGCAATTTCGTTATGAGTGTCCGTATAATTTTGCTAAGTAGGGGTTTATTTATTTTTATACTCGCTCAACTTGTTATATAATTGTGTTTCTTCCGTTTCTCCCGAGTTATTCGCTCTCCTGCTACAGCGCCGTTGGAGAATTAATCCTAAGGTGATAACACATTTATCCATCTATTTTCCTGTTTCTCTCTCTCTCTCTCTCTCTCTCTCTCTCTCTCTCTCTCTCTCTCTCTCTCTCGTTCTGTTTTCGCGACTCAGGCGACGGACTAGATCCGCGATTAGACCGGGAGTTTTATTTTCGTGAACGACGACGGTTCATCTCCAGGTTTCGCTCGTTCCGCGATTAGGTTCGGAGGACACTCTCTCGCGAAACGGGGAGGAAAGAGTCGCGGTTACGGACAGGGAAGATTGAAATTAATCTCGTATCGCTCTCTCTCTCTCTCTCTCTCTCTCTCTCTCTCCCTCTCCCTCCTGCGGTCGTCCCGTGTTTATGGCCCATTGTGAGGATTAAGAAATACGACGAGTCGGTACACCGCCGTCGTGGTAGTCCTAACGCAGTCCTAACGGAGATTCGTCGCGGTTTCTGGCCCCGAACTACACCGAAAACAAAGTGTTTGGTATTTGTAACTATAATCGCACAGTGGAGGAATTAATTCAGGAGGATCAGCTTCACAGCAAGTGCTCCTGCAGCATGATATTTGCATATCGCTGCCAACGCTTTTTCGTTGGAGAGCAGAGAGATGGTAGTTGGCATCGAAATAAATGGACACGCATTATGCTTGAGAATAAATGCATCAAAATTAAGAGAAATGCGACCCGGTTTTCCCTCACGAAGAGTCGCAATGCCGAAACAATCTCCCGAGGTACAATTTCTCTCGCCGAAATATCGAAATTTTACAGCCAATTCCCGCTTTACCAGCCAAGTCTCTGTTTTTTTAAGGTTTCCCTTTTCCCCGTTCACTTCTCACTTCTCTCTTCTTACCTCGCTTTGTTTATCGTTGTCTTATACACCGGGAGGGTCTCTCCCGTTTGTGAATAAATATAAATAGATAAATGAATACTGAGCGATTGCATTCTCAAGTGGATAGATACACCCGCCTGTGCAGTTTTCAAGATGACAGTCCTTGTTTGCAATAACAATTGTACACGTCGGGAAAAATTGCATCGCGTCGATTTCGGCGTTACTTCTCGGCAAACCGCTCCGTTTCGAGACTGTAACTTAGCTTAAGGGGACTGGAGGGTCAGATTACTGAAAAATCGTGCTTGTTTTTGTGGAAGGCTTTTGCGACGAAATGAGTAAATGTGCAAGAATGAAACTTTTACATATATTTATATATGTCATGTTATATAACATATGAAGAGTAGGAAAATTTTATTTTTAAACAAATACTTATATAAATATGCGTCCACTTAAATTTTAAACGCGTTTTTCTCGAAAATTTATTGTTCAACTTTTTGCAGTGATTTCTCCGAAACTGAGCTTCGTATCGATTTGAAATTTTAAAGCAATAATATTTGTTCATGTGGCTCTCAGGTGAACCATGGACAACTCCGTCAAAATATTTCATTTCGAGATATTAATTTTTTTATCGTAAAAGAACTTAAAAATTTGAATTTTGTCCTAACAATAGCTGCCATTTTGTTAATTTTGTTCGATTTTTTTTATAGTAGTTCATTTTTTATAGTAGTTCGGATAATGATAAGCCTCCTCAAGATTTCTAGCTAAAATTCGCTCCGATCGGACCACCGAGAGCCGAGATATTGCTGCAAAAACGATAACTTTACAAAAAAAGAGGAGAGTATATTTCAGCTATATAATCGTATATTTATACGAGTATTTGTCAATAAACAAAATTTTTCTACTCTTCATATGTTGTATAACTATACCTAAAATTTTCATTCTTGCACATTTATTCAGTTCGTCACAAAATATTCACAAAAACAAGCACGATTTTTCAGCAATCTGACCCTCCAGTCCCCTTAATTCCAGCCGTTCTTTCTCTCGGCGTACAAAGCGACGCGGATCGATCGGTTTGAACGTTTTTAACGGCGCGTCGCGATTAACGCCGCGCTGGCGCGGCGGTGAATTAGATACCGTCGCGTCTAGACGTCGGCACCGGGACGCTCCATTACGTTACGTCTCATTACAATGAGTGCCTTGTACTCCGTGACATTTACCGCACAACGCGTTCGCTCGCTCACTCGCTCACTCGCGGGAACAACGCCGGCGCGTTTCTCCGGCACGTCACGCGCGCTGCATAAGCCAGCGTAAGCCTGCCGACGTCGACGTCGTCGTCGACTGCCGAGGCTACATCGATGATTATCGACGACTCGGTCTAAGCGGAGCCTCGCCGACGGGAAACCGTCGGAAAGTCCCGGCGAAACGTAGCCCGTCTCCGAGCTCTCGCCAAGATACGCCATTGATTGCGATCAGAACTCCCAAATTCGCCCCGGATCTGCTTATTCGATTGCGATAGCAGCTGGGAATCCTATTCTCGTCCCAGAAACGCGGTTCCTCCGCGCTGGAATCGCGCGCAGAATCGCACTATGGGAACTCGCGCTATGTTTTCAGTCGCGCCGTCAGTTTACGATATCGATTCTGACAGCTCGATTTTGACAGCCCGGCCACGGCTAACTCGCGCTCTCGCGGAAGTTACGTGACGCGCCTTGACGGGGTTTGCGCTGTGTAATGTAACGTTGCGTAAGCAGAAGCGCGTCTCCTGTTCTAGTGGAATAAAATTCAAGAAGAAATAGAATCTCGACGTAGAATGAGAAGCGGGAGAAGTATTGGCGGCACCTTTTCTCTCTCTCTCTCTCTCTCTCTCTCTCTCTCTCTCTCTCTCTCTCTCTCTCTCTCGGAGAGTCGCGTGCTCGAGACGCTACATTCCCAGTCCGGAGTCCTGTCTACATCTCGGGGAATCGGATCGGCTCTCCCGGTTGGATGCCAAGAAATTTTCTACGCGAGATATCGCGCGTCGCAATCGCGGTTAGTCAATAAACGCGCCGCGCTCTCACCCTTCCCCGCCCTGATCCGTTCGGAATCGATTTCAGAGTCGGTGTATTCCGTCTCGTCGGCGGAGGAGGACGACAGGGGGGGATTAATTTTTCTCCGTTATTTACACGCGAGCGAGCGACCTGGCGCGATTATTTAAGCGTCCGGTATCGGTTAACTCGTGTTCTCGCGCCGCGTCCAGGGACACGATCGTTCAAGGAGAGAGCAGCGAGAGGGCAGCGCGAAATAACGGTCTCCCGTCGGCCATTCAGCGGACACCGGCGAATTTGCGGCACACTCGCGGAGGACCGAATCGCCTGCGTGTCCTGCGCGCGCTACGCGCGCGAATAAATCGGCGGTGCGGGACGAGCGGGGCAGGAAATTAAAACCCTCAATTAGCGCAGTCTTGTAACCTTGTCAGCGGGTTCCTCCTCTGCGGAGAGAGAGAGAGAGAGAGAGAGAGAGAGATCGATACGCCACCCTATATACATTTTACACACACACATACTCACTTACGCACGCCTTACAAGTAAACCTCGGAGAACGTCAGACGCTGATTTGTTTTCTTATTTTTCATAGTTTTTTTTTTATGTCAAAATATGAAGAAATCTGTTATCATTTTTAGCTTAAATTAATTTTTTCAATTTTTTCGAAATTTCTAAAGTTTTGCAAAAGTACACTATTTTATATATATTTAAAGCAATATTTCTTAAAAATATATATATCTGATTTGTTGAAACTTGCACACACATGTCGCCGATTATGAATCAGAAGCATTTTGTAAAATTCAAAATGGCGGATCTAATATGGCTGACGTCATTGTTGAAAAAGTGTTCAGTTTTATGCATTCGACGTTGGGTAACTATCCAGCAAACAAGCTCATTTTAACGTCAAAATCTGGTAAAAAATGAACAAGAAATGAACGAAAAAAAGAATGAAAAGTCTTTTGTTCATTCTTTTTCGAATTTCTCAATTTCGAAAAAATTGAAAAAATTAATTCAAGCTGAAAATGATAACGGATTTCTTTATATTTTGACATAAAAAATAACTACAAAAAATTGGAAGCAAATCGGCGTCTGACGTTCCCCCCGAGGTTTACTTGTTAGTATCTCGAGTATCGCGCTCGCGTCTCGCCGGATCCCGTTGAGTCGACTTTTCCGTCCAATCGCTTCACTCGCTCATCTTTCGTCGCAGGGAAACAATCGCAGCGAATGCTTGACGGACAGCTGAGGGGTGCGGAGGAGGAGAGTTCGCGACGCCGATATATGCGTGCTTTCCGGTCGCCTCCGCGCGTTTTTCGCAAAAATCGCGACTGCTCGCGCGGAATAAACGTCGCGACCGGCGAGTCACGGAGTCGGGACGTTTGGCGCGTGTCGGAAATCAAATTTCATATTTACGGTGATTAAATTGAATTATTCGCACGCGCGCGCTCGATTCACAGCCGAAGCCGCGAGCGGGCGAGCGAACTTTAATCCCGGCCGCAGCTCGGGTTTTCCATCCGGCTCTTACGGCTGCAGAACAGATTTCCTCTCTGACTGTTGGGACCGGACAAAGAAAGAGAGAGGGAGAGAGAGAGAGAGAGAGAGAGAAGGACTCGACTTTTCGCGACCGAGCACGCTCGCCGCTCGGTCGATCCGACGTCGTCGCCGCCGCGTACATGACGGATCCTCGACCTCCGCGATTCGGATATCCGGCCAAGGAGCGGCTAATCCTCCGCAAGACCGCGCGCGCTCTCGCGTGGAAGGTCGTACCTTCGTTTAACATATCATCGCTCGCTCGCGCAACGAAACCAGGCCAGGCCAGGCTCGGCGAAGGGCGCACGAATTCATTATACGTGGCCCGTTTGCCGAGCCGCGGCATATATATCTGATCGGAGGCAACTATCCGGCCGCGGAATCGTTCTCCGCTTTTTCCACACGGCCTGCCCCTCACGTGGCCGGCTGGCTCTTAACCCGCTTTTACGATCGACATCTCGGCGCGTCGTCCGGGGAACGCGTTGCGGCGGAGCGTTGCTCCGTGTTCCCGACCGGAAGCGATTTGTTCACCGTCGCGCCCGTATTTTGTCCCCGAATAGAAGCTTAGCCAATTTTATCGCTCGAATATATTTCGTTAAGGTATATATATATATATATATATACATACATACACATACGTGCGCATGTGTGCAGGTGCGACGAGCGGAACGAGGACGAAGAGGCGCGAGCGCGCGGAACCGTCGGATTTCACCGCCGACGAGTGTCGCGGTAATTAATTGCATTAAGAGGATAAACGGCAAAATACGGCACAGTCGGTTGCGCGTTGAACGCGATATTATTACGAGCGATATAGCGCGGGATGAACGAGACAATTAAGGGCCACAACGGACGAAAACGTCGTCGCGGACTCGCTCTCGGCGCGTCCTTTGTGCGGCGGACTCTTCCGCGAAATTAGTCCCGTACAAATTAACCTCGTGCTCCGTGCAGCTTCGTTTGTGCGAAAGTACGGATATCTGCCGATCGCGCGGCAGCCGATGCCTGTCGACGAAAGTCCCGTCTCGTTTCTATCCGGGCAATTATCGGAAAAGTGCTCTCAAACGTCTCGAGAGAAAGAGAGAGGAAGGAGGGAGAGAGAGAGAGAGAGAGAGAGAGAGAGAGAGAGAGAGAGAGAGAGAGAGAGAGGGAGGGGCACAGGATTGATTTCCGCGTCTGCTTTATTTTTGTGCGTCGACACGCTGCGGCGTCGAATGATGCTCGGCGAGGCGTTCGGTCGTGCCGTTTCCGAGTCGAAATTTTGGTCCGAGATTTTCGCCCGAGCAGTCCAACGTGGTCTGTAGATTCCGGAAGACCGACGGAAATTGAATTTACGTAGAAACTGAAATCTCCCAGCCAGCGCCTGTAGATGCACAAAATTACCATTTGCGGAGCCTCGAGAGAACAAAGTCGGCAAAGCTGCAATTGAATGGTATATCGCGATAGGTTGATACAGGCTTCAGAGAGCATTAAATTAGCGTTGAATCAAGTGCTGAGGTCGAAAGTAGAATCAAGTCTGGATTCGCCGCAAGGAAAGAGACAAAGCCGAGTCGAAATTCTCGCCCTACTTCCGACCTGAAGTGTCCAACACCTAAAATTCTGGCTCAGTGGAGGACCAACGGATCTGATTCGAAGCATCGAAGCAAATATTCAGTTCCGGTAGGCTTCGGGGTGTGAAATTAGCGTTAGGTGGAATGTCGAAGTGTGCCGCCGAAAGCGGGATCCAAATTTTTGCTCGGCTCCATCGCGGCCTCCTCGCCGTCTCTCGCGCCTCGAAGTCTGCCGGGAACTTTCGCACGCGGCGACGACGCGCCGATTCATTTCCGTCAGCCGCGATTTACCCTCCCAGAAACCCTCCTCTCCGTGTCTCCGAGATGAACTCGGGACCCTCGCCGCCGTGTCACATCGCGCGATGTTTTTGCAGCGACGCCTTCGGCTCGAGTGCAAATTGTTCTTGCTGAGCCGCGCATTATCTTCGCGGGGCGTTGCGCAATCCACGCGCGTAACGCCTCTGCTGTCACTCGTCTACGGGAAAGAACATCCGAGAGGGAGAGAGAGAGGGGGGGGGAGGGGCTTCGATAAGCCGTGAGGATCCAAGAGCCCAAACAACGCGAGCACCTCGGGGAGAGAAATATCTCTTTGTCAGCTGCGATAAATCGCACGGTCTCTCAGCTATCGAAGTCCAGCGACGTGCGGCACCAACCTGTACAGCCGCGTCTCCTGGACGCAGCTTAGGACGTCGAAAATCTCACGTCACGGTGCCGCTGATGAAACTCGGTCAGTCGGCGACGGAGCCAATATCACGGGTCAAACGTAGAAGTGCCGAAGCTACGAATGCTGATAAGTCAGCCGCCTCGGAGCGCCGAGTCGCCGACTCGAGCGAGAATAATCAGCAGTTTCGCGATGCGCGAACGCATTCGGACAGGCGAGTCGCGCCTGGTCGGGATTTTCCGCTGCCTCCATGTTGAATGCAACCCCATAAACGGAATCCAGTGCACCGCGATCGTCCTTCCGCCTTCACGCATCAACAGGTGAACGATCGTCCTTGGTTCGTCCAGCGGTGCGTGTCCTCCTCCGGCCGCGCGAGGTCCTCTCGTTCGACACTATTTCCGATAATTGCCCCCCCCCCCTCCGCCCTCTTCCCGCGGTTAGGTGATGACGAGAAACCCCCCCGTGTCTTCGGAAAACGACGGAAACCCGGATAAGGGAGGCAGAGGTCGAGTAGGGCCGGCCGTAGACAGAGACGGCGGAGGGAGCGAGAAAGCGCCAGATAGGAAAGGGTGCAAGCGGAGAGAAAGCGAGAGAGAGAGAGAGAGAGAGAGAGAGAGAGAGAGAGAGAGAGAGAGAGAGAGACAGGCGGGGCCCCGATCAATACCCACGGCCAACCCCGTACTAACGCATAGATTACCTTATTCATAGCGTATCGTCGCGCTCGCTGTTTGACCGCTCTTTGCGAGCAGGCCCGAGAAGAGGAGAGTCATTCCTCCCTCCCTCCCTCTTTCTCTCTCTCTCTCTCTCTCTCTCTCTTTCTCTGCTCTTTTGTCTTTCGAAATAATCTCGAGCGAGATCCCTCGCTCGCAGCAGCGCGGCCCGACGCTCGCCGTCGCGGAGCGGAATTGGACTTGGAGCCGCGTTTATTCCCGAGGCTTATCGCGACAGTGCGCTCGCGTGGGCACGCGTGTAAACGAAATGTCTCCGTCGTCGCCGCCGCAGCGGCGTCGTTATCACCGAGGTCGTTTCGTCGAGGTCGTGACGTCGTGGAGCGCGCGCGTCGTGGCTGCGATAGCCGCCGCGCCGTATAAATGCGTCTCGCGTGCCGAGTTCGAATGTCACCTTAACGACGCGATCCGGCACGAGCGAAATCCATGCCGAGCGATTCGCGTCGTAAACAAGCGCGGGGAGACAGCAGCGAGAAGCGGATTCCGCTCGTAAAGCTGCGTCGCGCGTGCGATATGCGATTCGTTCATTTTCATCCACGGCCTCTGCGAGACTTAAATCGGCCGTCGAGCTTTTAATTACGCGACTTTGCTCGTCGCTGGCAAGCCAGCTTGCTGGTCTCGTTCCTCCGAGCACGTCACGGTGACGCGAATCTTACGACGTTGATGAAGATTCCGGTAGGAAATCTCGCGGGAAAGAGAGAAAACGCAAGAGGGGGAGGCGCATTTATTTATTTTATTTGTGCGAGCTACAAGATCAGATCGGCAGCGTAGAAGCGAGTGAACGGCTGCAGCGATATAGTATATATGCGTAAAAGAGAAAGGGGAAAGAAAAGAAAAGTGAGGAGTGAAGGAAAAGATAAGAACAAGAGGAAAGAATTCTCCTTTGACGGAGAAGGGAAGAGTAGGACGGCGAAGGAGTTTAAGCGAAGCAAAGTGCTAGATTCACAAAAGGCAAGGTGTGACTTTTTTAGCGACGGATTGCAAGAGTGTCAATAGGAGCACACGCAAGATGTCGATTGCGAAATTCAGCGAGTCCGCGGGTAAAATAAAAAAAGTAAGGATCTCATCTTCAAGAATTGCCTGGAACTTGTCGAACTCCTCGACGAGTCCTTACGATATCCCATTTTTCACGCGTGGATTTAGCCGGTCGATCGATTTCGCAATCGACACGTTACGTGAGCTCTCGTAATCCGCCATCTCGATTATTCGTTTGTAGGACCTTGATGTTTTTTCATGTAGTACAATTTGATTTATCGATTTATTCAAGTTAGAAAAAGACGCGGATGTTTTTGCGTCACTAATAGAAAAAAGAAGTGGACGAGAGAGTGCTGATATAAATATAAATAGATAAATGACCAGGTGCCGATACGAAGTCACGAGAGAGGGAAAAAGAGAAGGAAGGAGTGGGGTCTCGCCCCCCTCCCTTCCTTTCAAGAACTTGCAACTCGCTGTTTTTCTCACGATCACGTCGCCATATCTCTTGCTCCCTTTCTCGTTACGATCATCGTTGTTGTCATTTTGATAGACGCCGTTATATCCCGAGGCGGGTCGCAAAGTCCCCCCCGCTCTCGATGCCGCGGGCGCGGATCGAATACAAAATTTATAGCGACGTCCTGGATTTCCTAGCGGACTTAACTAAGCGGCGACAGGTCGAGGCTCGTTTTCCCGTTGAGCCGCGCGAGGAAACGCGTTATTTATCCGCGCGAGGGACCCTTCGGTAGGAAGGAAGGAAGGAAGGAAGGAAGGAAGGAAGGAAAGGTTTATGTAGCCCGAGGGGGGAAAGGCGTCTCTCTTCGGGCTCTCGCCTCCGCGCATTCACACAACCCTGCACGCGTTTTGCATAAGACAAATAAAGCGTCGTTACGTCCCGCAACGGCGGATACCGCGAACCATCAGCCGAGTTATCAGCGGGGAAGTGGGTTCGTTAAGACGAGCAACGACGCGATTAAGAGAACGCTCTCGACGTTCGGAAGGAGGCTGCCGATTAGCTCGGAAGGCTCTTTTTCCCTCCTCGAGCCCGTCGTCTCTCGGTAAACTCATTTAAGAGTTATCCGTCACGTTAGTTTCGCATGCATGACAGTTCTCTGGGGCGGGAGGGGGGTGCAGATGCGACAGGAGATGTATCATCTGTCGAGGAGGAGGAGGAGGAGAAGGAGACGGAGTCCTTCAGAGTGGCGTGTCCTTCGGGGGTCGAGAAACGTCGTCTTTTATTGACACTTTTTTGTCGGCGATGTGTGTGTGTGTGCGTGCGTGCGTGCGTGCGTGCGGGCGGGGAGTTCGACGAACTCGAGTTCCCTTCATGCTCCGGAAAACTCGAGATTGCGTCCGTCCGCTTATGCTCGCCATAAATTTTTCATCCGACTCGCACGACTCTGACTATTCGCGCTCATATATCTCGCTCGGATCAATCTCGCGACTCTCTCTCTCTCTCTCTCTCTCTCTCTCGCTCTTTACGTGTTACGCGCCCCCGGCGTTCTCCCTCTCTCTCTCTCTCTCGCGCGCGCGTGCTATTTGTCTCTTTCCCTCCGTGCGCGCACGTTTACGTATTTACACAGCCAAAGGACTGCTACGACGAGATGATGTTCGCCCCCCGCGCCGGGGGTTAGCTCGCACCGAAGGGTAATAGGACGAACAACCCCCTCTCGACAGCTGTCGCTCGCGTGCAAATGTCATTTTGCGATACTCTCGATTGTCGTGCGCAGATTACGCGCGAAACGTGGTGGGCACAAAGGAAAGTCTGAAAGAGCGTATCCACGTAGCCTGTTCTCGTCCGTGATCTTTAAACTTTTCATTCTATTTATATGTGCGACGGACACACAGACACAGACACGCACACGCGCACGCACGCACGCACACGTATAGCGGCATATCAATGTATGAAGCGCGTGGGAAGGATAGCGAAACACGTCCGCTCTCTTCGTACGCGGTTGTCCGAGTTTGGTCCGCGTGTCGTTTCCATCTGCAGGATTCCATTAACGCGGGGCGCGGCGATGAACCGCGACACAGTCCGTGGTCGCGATTTATTCGGGCTAATGAAACGCGACTGAATAATTCCGGCAGCGAATACTCGGGATGAATTTATAATCCGTGCGATGTGAGTCGCGCAAGACGGAGCAAGCGCGATGTCGGGTCGGTCTTAATAACGACTCGGTAACTAGCGGAAGGGCTATAAATGATAGTAGAAGCCGCGGTTCCTCGGAGCTTCGAACTCCCGAGAGAGAGAGAGAGAGAGAGAGACTCGGAGGCATTATATTCGAAGAAACGAAATTCACCGGCGTGAATATTTGAATGATGCTAATTGCACGCAAAATCTCGGCGCGATCAATTCTAGCTGGGGCTTCGACATCTCGAATCTTCGCAATGGCGCTCGAAGCGTCGAACTCTTCGGCTGGAAACGTCGAATTCATATCGAAACTTGGAGTGCGTAAGATAGTACTGTGCGGGGGAAAATATTCCGCTACTAAGAAAAGCAATTATCAAGTTTATTTCCCCCTTCTTACATCACGGCTATCTTCAGTAAGAAATATTCTCTTCATATTACTTTTCAAATATTCACCTCGAATTTCAGAGAAAAACACCGCCGTGTACTCAAAGGGAAACTTTATTCTCTTTTGAAGAATATTGTAAAACTTACACACCCCTCCTCCCCCCCTCCTCCTCCCGCTCCTCCGCAGGGAGGAAAAGCAGGCGGAATTTTTGCCTCGGTGCAACATTCACGTTTTAATTTAATATCCTCGATTGAAGCGCCAGACACGGCTTACGGTCGAGAATACCCTCCGAGTAAATTCGCCACCTCCTTACGATGAACCAACCCCCCTCCCCCCTGCGACAGATAAACTCACGAGCTGCTTCGAGCAAGCAGCATTTACCCGCGAGTGCGCTACGTATTCTTCTGCGTTCGTCTCTCCCTGGAATAATTCTCGCGAGGCGAGAAAACGCGCGCACTTATCTGCCGCGAGGGAGAAAAGCCGGCCGTTCTGAATAACATCGCCGTAATTTCGTGTTATTCCTGAAATCACACGCGGGGGTTATCTGCGGCTGGTCCGCCGCGCTGCGGAGATAACTCACTGACGCAGGATCTTGATAAACCCAAGGTTATCGCCGTAGTATCGAACGTAGTAAGCAACGCTCTCGCGGCGCGTCCCCGATTTGAGAGAATTAATCTCGCCGACTTATCGCTCTCGATATTTATACTCTCCGTTCCGCGCGCGCCTCTCTTTCCGCGTTATCCGCGCCGCCGACATTATTCTTCGTTTCGCACCGGCACGCACATATTCGGGACGCTGATCCTTCGATCATTTCTCAGCCCTTTATAAATATTTATGCGCGCGCGCGCGCGGAAACGACACGGGAAGCATCTTCTGGATATGAGCCTGCGCGCGGGTTATCGTTATCCCGAAAACTCCCCAAAATTTATCCCCGTCTTATGCAAATCGCGGGGATCGCGAACTAATCGGCTCGTCGCTCGGAACCTGTCCGAGAAACAATCCCGGCCGAACTGTGAACCTGTGCTTCGCCGGAGAAACAAAAGAAGATGATGCTTTCTTTCCCGCGGCGGAAACGCAGCCGTCGCGGTCGCCAGCGGCAATGAACTTTCCCCGAGTGGAAATTTTCACCCTATTTGCGACATCAATATCCCGCGCTTTATGTTAAAAGAAAGGCTCGCGCGAAGCCTAATCAAGCCTTCTTTCTTCCGCTTGTATTTTTAACCGGCAACTTTCCGCAGAGGTTCTCCCGACGACCTAAAAGTGGCAAATTGAGCGTTTTCCGCCGCGGCGCTCTGAGTGGGGGGAGACTTCAGTTTCTACATAAATTACATCTCTCTACGCCAGAGTCGGGATTTTCATCCTACTTTACGACCTTAATATTTCATTCAACGCTACTTTCAGTTCTTGCGATTGTATTTAACCTACAGCTTCGCCGAGGATCTCCTCAAGAACCTACAAGTGTCATATTGTGCGTTCACCGCCATATTTCGTGGCGCTGAGTAGTAGCTTCAGTCTCCATACAAGTCAAATCTCCGCATTGATCTTCCAGAATTCGTAGATGTCCGACATTTGAGGTCGAAGACAGGTCGAGAAACCTCGACGCGGCTCGTCACGCGTTTTTCCCTCGCTCGCTCTTCCTCCTTCTCCTCCTCCTCCCCCCCCTCCGCTTCTCTCGTCCTTGACTGCACTATCCTTGATAAACACATGGCGAATCGTCAAAACGCGTGTATCAATTTGTCCGCTGACGAAACGGCGAGAAAGATGCGCGTCTTCCGCGATTTTCTTCTCATCCGATATCGATGCCGCGGGTGCGGGTCATCCCCTTTCTGTCTCACCCCCCGCGCGATCCTTTCTTCCATTCTGCCTTCCGCACGAGCAGCTCGTACGAGAGCCTCGAGAGCTATTCTCGTCCATCGCCCTTCCTCCATGAGTCATGCCCCCCTTACTTGCCACACCGCGAACGAGCACGTACTATTTTTCTTTATTGCTGCCAGACCTTCGCATCTCCTGCTTACGTGTCACTGCCCCTCCCCCTCGACGACAGCCTTGCCCTCGGGGGGAGGGGGATGGGGGGGGGGAGTGCGACACCTCAAGCCGGGATTTTGGCCCAATTCTCCAGCTGAATTGTCTCGAGCGTCATAGATTCGGGAGGACCGATGGAAATTTAATTTATACAGAAACTGAATACTCCAAACGGCGGAACGGAAAACGCGCACCAGTTTGCCACTCGTGAGTTCTTAAAAGGATTCTTGAGCAGACTGTAGATTAATTACAATCAGAATGGGAATTGATGTAAGTCTCAAAAGGGTATGAAGTTCGCATTGAACGGGCTATTGAGGTCAAAAGTTAAGATCCAAATTTCAATGCTCCGGAATGGGCATTTAATTTAAACCGAAAAGTTTTTCTTGCTCAGCAGCTTCAACCGCGCGATAAGCGCGCGATTTGCCGTAGCCGTAGCTTTCTAGAAGGATCTTTCGGCGAATTGCTGATTAAACGCCATCGGAATAGATCGATGCAAGTTCCAGCGTCCGAAGGGTTAAATGGGTTATTGAGGTCGAAAGGTAGGATCCTAATTTCGTCCCGGCTCTTTTTCCCGTCGTCGTCGGGACGCGATCGCGTCGATGTGACGAGGCACATCGGTGTCCTGCCGTGTTCCTCCGGCCAGACGCATTTCCTTTATCCTGGCATTCTCGAAATGCGACGGCTCGCCGCGATTTGCTCCGATCAGCGACGGCGACGCTGCGCACGCGAAGACGCGATCGTTTCGCGAAATGGAGACACACGTACACACGCACACATAGTCGTCGTGATTAAAGTGCGGCCGACATAAATTGTCATTGCGAGCGGCCGAGCGACCGCACGTGTGCAATCGCGGCATAATGCGCGACGTGACTCGCGGAGAAGCGCGCCAGATGTCGAGAGGCCGCGGCTAAATTAGCGCTTTTATTGCTCGGACATTTTTCGTCCGGGCGCATAAACCGTCGCCCGTCGTCGCCGGGGATGCCGAATCCCCCCCCCTCCCCGTCCCCCCACCGGCGGGAGGACTTTCCACTGCGCGCTGGCGCGCCGCCGAGCTCTCGTGCGTCGATCGAAACGCGCGTCCGGTTCTCGGGATTTCGCGAAAATCCGCGCGGCAGCGCGTCGGTTACGACAGAGGTTTCTCCCTCCCGTCCTTTTTTTGTTGGATAAACTTTCAATCGTGAAAATGTTCAATTTTACATTCGTCACCGAATCGGCTTTCGGTTAGCGCGCGCTGTCTAAAACGAGCCGGCTGTTTATAGCCGGCTTGCACTCAACAAACGCGCGATAAATCGTCACGCACGTTTATTTCGAAACCTCGTATTTTTTTTCTGTCTCTTTCTCTTTTTTATCCTGTCGTTATCGACGTATTAACCCTTTTCGGACGACCGACGGTGAAAGGTCACCGCTCAATTTACACGTAAGTGTCGCTCCCTTGGCCAAGTTGGGTTTCGAAGAGGAAACGTCACGAAAATTGAATTGGCTTCCCCTTCCCTCTCCCCCTCTCTCTCTCTCTCCGCCGCTCCCTCCTATCCATCCAGCTAGCTATCTAGAGCTATCTAGCTAGCCGCTCGTCCCCTGTCCCCGCCACGTTTCGCCATTTCCGACGTTTCCTCGTGTCCAGACGGATTAATGCCTCGGAAAATCGAGGATTCGCGCCTGAGAAAACCGGATATCCCCACGTCGTCCGCAGGAATCGCTTTTCTCACTCTCTCCGTCTCTCTCGCTCTCGCGGTGAGAGCGCGCGGTGTTAGCAGTTCCAGCCGAAATCGACGCGCCCGCCAATTCGCGTCTCTTCATTTTCGCCGTTCGCGAATTTAGGAAACGACGAGGCCGCGGAGAGACAGCGTTGCTCCGGTCGCTAATTAAAACCACGAGCCGGCCGCGGCGTGAAGCAAACAGCCTTCAGTCGCGTTTCCAGCGCGTCGTGCTCCCCCCTCCCCTCCCCTCCCCTCCTCTCCTCCCGCCGTCAAACCTCGCACAAGGTCCGCGTTTCCCGGACGATCCGCGCGCATAAATCGAGAAACGTGACACCGCGAGTGCGGGCCGAACAACGGCGCGCATCTCCCCTCGACGAGGGGCTCGAGCCGCCGAATAATTTCCCCTTCTTGCGAGTCGCGTAATTAATCATCTCGTCGCGCTGGGAGGGCGACGGGGGGAAGCCGAGCTCTCTCGGGATCGACGTTTCGGTCCCAGTGACCCGGAGGAATGAGGAGGTCCGTACCGGTAATCCGCGTCGGAAGGTCTCTCCCTCCCTCTCCACCCCCTCCCCGCTTCCTGCGACATCGATCGACCGTGGTGCTTGATCAACGGCCTCGGTTCGGCGGCGGCGGCCACTCCTGCTGCCATTCGGCCCCGGTCGACCCGCGATGGTCGACTAAGCCGCGGACGGGATGGTTCTTTATCCTGCGACGTTGCGCGCGTTCCGTCACCGATCGATACGCTCGCGCCAGCGTACTGGGAAAGACGTCCCGTCCCCCTTCTTCCCCTCCCCTTTTTCTCTCTCTCTCTCTCTCTCTCTCTCTCTCCTTCCCTCCCGCGTCGTCCTCCTTAAGCCCGTGTCACGCGCGCGTGAATGTTCGTCGGCCGAGTACACCCAACCTCGCGAGGTACTCGCGGATCGGATTAAGGCCGGCGGTTTGAGCGGTCGCCAGTTTATCTTCTGGCCGCGTCCGCTTCCGGACACCCTGCGTCCTCGCCGCGAGGATACTCCGAGAGGCACGCGCGCATGCTCCGCGCGAGTAGCGAGATTCTCCCTCGAACCGATTCGGAATTGATTTTTTTTCTCTCCGCGTTGCGCTCCGTTCGTTACTCGCTCTCTGGCCCTCCCTCCTAACCCCTTCTCCACCCCCTCCCCCTCTCTCTCTCTCTCTCTCTCTCTCTGTCTCTCTGCCTTTCTCGCCCGCTGCCGCTCGTGTGTATATTTCTCTCGTTCGATTCGGATTATAAAGCGCTTTCAGAAACAGATGTCGAGTCCATTAACTCGGCGAATGGCGAGCCCGGGATTAAGTTGGAGAGTTCGGCGGAAGAAAAATCTGCCTGCGCCACGAGCGCGGGAGGGGTGGTTCCCCCGCGGCCCCCTCGCGGAAAAATTCGCGAGCGGTAACCGAGCGCTCGTTCGTTCGTTCTTTCCTTCTTCCTTCCTTCCTTCCTTCCTTCCTGCCGTCTCTCGATCGACGCGCTCGCCGGCTGCCGAATCTACGAAGTTAATCGACGAGTCGCGCGCGAACACGCGACGCGATGGAAGAATTGGGTCACCGGGGGGGGGGGGTTAATTCGCCATGATCCACACCGGATTAACCCCGACCGCGAGGGAGGGAGAGGAGAGACGAGGCTGCTTCCGGCGACTTCCTTCACGCGTTGTTTCGTCCTTTTTCCATCCCGCCATGCGCGCGGGAGTGTCCGAGATATCCAGCAACGCGCGAATTTACCATTTGGTCCTGTCGATGCCGTGCAGTCGCTCCCCCTGCGCGCGCTTGCGCTTTCTCCTCTCTCTCTCTCTCTCTCTCTCTCTCTCTTTCCGCGCGAACTCTCCTCGCGAACGGACCGCGTATTAATTTTCCGCGTTTCATCCCGCGCACTCTTCACAAACGCTCGCCTCTCGTTCGCTCCCCCTCCTCTCTTTCCTTCGCCGCCGCGCCCCCTCCCCCTCCCCCGATTACCCCCATCCCCCCGGTGCCACAGTTTCTTCCACATCGCGTTTGCATAATGATATAACGCGAAGCCGTGCGAAGGCGTTCGATATCGCGTTGCAGCCGGTTTAACTCCCTCCACGTGGCTTTCTTCCCTCTTGCGCTTTCGCAACGCGCGCTTGTATGACGAGTCATGTATACAGGGTGTTGCAAAAAGGGGGGGGGGTCTACACCCGATCTACACGGGGAGAAAATACTGAGCTAAATGTGCTTAATAGTCCCGTTAGATTTTGCTTGGTTTCGCTAGCTCAGGTTAGGGATTGAATTTTGTTTAGCATGGCAATTTGCAAATTTATACACACACACACACACACATATACATACGAAATTTGCAAGTTTGGCTTTGCGCGAAGAGCACCGGCCGATGTGGGGCAAATATTTTCGAGTGTTTTTCCCCATGAAAAGCTTGAGCCTCCCTTAGAGACTTGTACGTATATTTTTTTACAGCTGGTTTTGTTAGTCACTACACAGAGAAGGTCCGCGGTTTTCGTTGCAGTAGCATTCCCGAACGCCTCTCGTTGATCCACGCCGCGCGAAACCACTTTCCGCGAGAGCGTTCTTCTCCGGCAGGAGGTAAAACTTCGGGAATGAAGAGAAGAAAAAAGAGCGCGAGAAAAAAGGAGGGAGGGATCGGACGAGCAACGAACGGAGAGAGTAATTTTATACTCGCCGAGCTCGCTGGTCGGAGAGAGAGGAGGAGGAGGAGGAAGGAGGACCGCGTTTGCACACCAAGGAAGGTGACTCTCCCCCTCTCTCCTTCGCCCTCTCTCCCCCCTCTTTCTATCGCTATTCAATCTTTTTCTTCTTTCATTTTGCCGGCACGCTCGTTTTGACAATGCGGCTTCATCGATGCGTTCGCAACGGGTCGTTTCATTTTTAACATCGACCCGCCTCTCCTCTCCTCTCCTCTCCGCTCCCGTCCATTTTATTCTCTCTGCATTCTCGGCGATGCACGCGTTGTAGCGTTGCAGTGCATCGGATATGCACAAACGACCGCGCGCATCTGCAAAGGCTCGGGACGTCTCTCTCTCTTCCCCTCTTCCTCCCCTTCTCTCTCTCTCTCTCTCTCTCTTCCCGCGCGAGATATATGAGAAACTTCTCTCGCGACACGCGTGTCGCGCTCCATACGGAAATCTCTCGGCTTTTCGCCGCGACCTCGAATTTCTTAACTTCGAGTCATCTTTCTCCCTCTCTCCCCTTCCTCCTCGTCTCGAGCTCTTCTATTAAAATGATTCTCCCTTCCTGCGCTTCTTCCCGTCGCCGTCTCACGCTCTTTGTCACTGTCCCGAGTATTTACGACGAAACAATTTGTCGTCGCGGGAGCTGCTGCCGGACGCGGCCTCCGAGGAAGAGCGATCCTGAAACCCGAGCGTTCCGAAACAATGTCTGACGCGCGCGCGCGCGCGCGGTGTGTGTGTGTGTGTGTGTGCGTGTGTGTGTGTAAGCCAGATTACACCAATAAGAAATAAACAGCCGGCTATTTTCGTTTGCCGTGTATCGCGGGTTCGGCCGGCCGTGACTCACGCGGAGATTAAGTCGCCTGTAAGTATCGCCGCCGCCGGCACAAAGCTCCTCGCGGAGGCGATTACGCGAGGGGCCGCTGCGTATTGTCGGAGATTGCTACACTCAACCTGTCGAGCGGCGATTGCATATTTCTCACCTCCCCCGTCTGCCGCGTCCCCGTCGGCCGTCGCAACTCGCAACGGCGGCCGGTCTCCAATCGGATTTCCACGCGTATCCGCCGCGTTCATCACCGCCGTCGCGTCGACTCGCTCTTCGTCGGTTGCCTGTTTTTTTTTTTTTGTTTTTTTTCTCCCTGTCTCCTGGTCTTTTTTCCTCTTCTTTGCATTCGCGACCTGGCCAACGTGAGAACACGCGAGATTCGGCGGATTTTTCACCGCGGACGCGCGGCGACTTCGCGCATTTTGTCCCGCAGTACAGGCGCGATGAAAAAGCGGCGACAAGAATCGTCGTTAGGAGGATGGGCGTTTTCGGTTAGCTTCTGCGCCGATCTCCGGCCCTCCTCTTCCCGGCTCGCGGCACGTATCACCCGGTGCGAGTAAATTATTGCGAAAGAGCGCCGCTCGTGCCAGAAAGAAGGCCGCTGGTGCCGCGCCAGGACACCTCCGTCCACCGCGGAGATCTTTGTGTTTGCCATGGCTGTCGTGAATTTGTCGCGTCGCTCTGGCGGTTCCTAAGACTCCTCTGCTCCAGGTCGCAGGTGGAGGAGAGGGAGAGAGAGAGAAATAGAGGTCGGCCGATTACTAAATGCGTCCGCCGAAATGCACGTTTCGCGACCGAGTGGGCGGTGCACGTGTAGGTGCATGTGTATTTTTGCCGAATTATCAAGCTGCTCCGCGAGGAGAAGATCCAGATAATTGAAACGTTTATTCCGCAGGAACCGTGATAACGTGTTTACCCACGCGCCGCCGGCTTGTACATATTTTTGCATCGACGGCAGATTGTTTTCGAATGAGAAGCCGTGCCCTGAAGCCGTTCCTTCGCGCGCGAGAGCAATAGCTTGTCCTGCTTGAAGAAGAGAATTTAGATTTCACGCAGGAACGTTATATCGGCGCTCAGCTTTCGCTTTGGAAATATTTTCCCTCTCGGGGAAGTTGACTCCGAACGCACGCGGGGAATTTCAAACGAAAAATATCTCGGCGCGTCGACGGTGATTATTCGCGCTCGTCGCTAACGTCCTTCGCGCGGATCCTTCCACCGGCTGACATTGATTTCTCGGCGTAACGACCTAAACGCAGATTTCGCTCCTCCGCCGCCGCGGCCGCAGCGCTCTCCGATGACGACCGAAGTCTTTCTCTCTCTTTTTCCTTCTCGCTTCCTCGCAGGAGCGCGAAGCACGAGATACCGAGTGACGTCAAATGATCAGCACGCAGCAGAGCAGTGCCCTTTAAACGCCGAGCGCGGAAACGGCGAGGAGAGAAGGAGCGAGGAAGACGGACAGAGTGAGGAGGAGAGACGCGGACCACATTCGACATTCGCGAGCGAGCTCTTCTCGCGAGCTTCGGCTTCTAAATTTAGCCGGTTATGAATGGGGACCGGCTCGCGTCGCCGATACGCGACGGTGATTCGCGCGTGTCTGTTTAAGTTGAAAGCTCTCGCGAGAGCGCGGCGACGCGCGGATAAAGGCCGAGACGCGGTGAAATATCGCGAGCATTCGTAATAAGGGCTATAAATCAAAGCATCCGGCTTTTCACGGCAGGACGGGCGAAAGAGAGAGAGAGAGAGAGAGAGAGAGAGAGAGGCGGACACGTCGAAAAGGCGCATCAGCGTCTCTCGCACGTTCCCATTCGTCCCCATTCTCTCGAATATATGCGCGTGTCTCGCATTTTCTTCTGGTATTTCGCGGCGTTTCCACCGATAGCAAATTATGGCGGAACGCCATCCGTACTGGCCCTTCCCTCGCGAATAATGAATATTTAATTGTTATTGTGCCGGCGCGCAAAATATCACATGTTTAATCGTAATTAATCGCGTCGGGCGCGCGGGCGCTGATTGCGACTCGCCGCGCGATCTCTCTCGCTCGCGCGGAATGTTTCCATGCGTTTTCATGCGATGCGCTCTTTAATTGCGCGTCGGAAAAATGCGTGAAAACCGTGCGCCCGGTGTGCGTATATTCCGCGCGTATTGTTCCCGGGATACACAATATACCTCACGGAGAGACCGTAGCTCTCTCGGAATATTGCCCCGCTCGGATTTCGGTGTTCACATTTTCCAGACGGTTGTCCCCGATTCTGCCGAATTTTCGCAGATTTTCGTTTCCCGCGCCAACGCGTGTTTACCGCGAGTGCTAATTAACCGCGTAATGCGGCCGACAGCTCTCGATCGGACGTTCCAAGAGCCAACGAAATACACAAATCTCCCGGAAGCGGAAGCGATCGTTATAACTCACCGATATTCACAGAGTGAATCGCGCAGCGTTAGACTCGACGATGTTTCCGTTGGTTTTTATCGCCGCGGGCAAAGTGTTTGCGGAATCGTTGCCGCTGAGTACGAAAGATCGCCATTTCCCGACGAATCTACGCGTATGAACTGAAATTTTGGAATTCAACGTTAAGGGAACTGAGGAACTGTCAGATTGCTGAAAAATCGTGCTTGTTTCTGACAATATTTTGCGATCAACTGAATAAATGTGCAGGAATGAAAATTTTAGGTATATTTATACAACATGTAAAGAGTAGAAAAATTTTGTTTATTAACAAATACTCGTATAAATATACGATATATATAGCTGAAATATACTCTCCTTTTTTTTTTCAAGTTGTCATTTTTGCAGTAATATCTCGGCTCTCGGTGGTCCGATCAGAGCGAATTTTAGCTGGAAATCTTGAGAAGGCTTATCATTATCCGGTGAAGCACTATAAAAAAGATCGAACAAAATTAACAAAATGGCAGCTATTATTAGGAAAGAATTCAAATTTTTTAGTTCCTTTACAATAAAAAAAAATTAATATCTCGAAATGAAATATTTTGACGGAGTTGTCCATGGTTCACCTGAGAGCCAGATGAACAAGTATTATTTGCCTTAAAATTTCAAATCGGTACGAAGCTCAGTTTCGGAGAAATCACTGCAAAAAGTTGAATGCAATAAAATTTCGCGAGAGAAACGCGTTTAAAATTTAAGTGGACGCATATTTATATACGTATTTGTTTAAAACTAAAATTTTTCTACTCTTCGCATGTTATATAAGTATATAAAAAATGATCATTCTCGCATATTTATTCATTTCGTCGCAAAATATTAGCAAAAAACAAGCACGATTTTTCAGTAATCTGTGACCGTCCAGTTCCCTTAAGTGCCTCAATCCGCGTGCATTTCGCGTGCAAAATATTAAAATCGTCCTGCATCGGGCGAGTGCAAAAGTCTCTGGGTGGGTCTCGCGACGGGAAGGTGGACCGAGTGAAACTTGGTCGAAAGCGGCTCGCTCATTCCACCGAGCGATCGCGATCGTCTTCCATTATCTTTGGCATATCGTACGTCGCATATTCGTAAACGCCGCCGCACGCAGCTGCATCCCTCACGACATCTTGGAGAAGCCCGTCAAAACTCGCGCACTCGCCCCACATAGACAGCAGGAATGACCTCGAGTGGACAGACGGAGCAATGAGTGACAACCGCGGCTTTCCGGGACGGTCATGAGAATAGTACTTGGGGGGAATAGTACGTGATCTGATTGCGTGGCGCATTGCCGATGTTTCGACAAATTCAGCCATTTTTCGAGACAATCGGCGTCGTCTGGCGAGCGCGTGGCGGCTGGGCGCGCCGGTGGCTCCGGCGGCTGTAAATGGAGCGTAAAGGATCTTGGTCGCCGCGGTCTCTCATCGGCGGAAGCGGATCGATTAGTCATTTCCTCGTCTCGTTTGGAACCGTTCCACGCGGTTGCTGGAGCTGCTCCTCGCCCCGGCACGGCGCGGCGGCGCAACTGCGCGTAAAGAATCATTGACTCGTCGTGTCGGGGCGGAGGGAGGATACGTCGCGTTCACGCGAGACTCGCGGCGTTCCCCCGAGCGACAAGCGGGGGGGCCTCCGGATTAGGCAACCTGCCGTTCCCTAATTCGAGCCAATACGCCGAAGGTCAAGATCTCTCGCGGCTGCGATCGCGACGCGTCAGCGCGAGCCAAAGTCTCCGCGAGAGGAGCGAAGCGCCCAACGCGCGAGCCAAGCCGAGATTTGTCCGTCACGTCTGCGCCTCCAGGTGCGCAAACTTTCTTTTTTCTTGTTTTTCTTTTTTTTTTCCCCAAAGTCATGCAGCGTTCGTTCGCTCGCATTTGCCTGCGACCATTCGCGCGCGACTTTTCGCGCTTGTCTCGCGTTGAATATCGCGGACGAAATGCGTTGCTGTATTCTCTGCATTCTCCGATTCTTCCATTCTCTCTTCAAGTAGAAAAATCGATTCTGTTCTTCTTCTGCTCGAAGAGCAAGGACTCTTGAGGAACTATCAAGATTTCTGCTTAACTTGAACAGGATTCCTAGGTATCTTCAATCAGAGTTTCCGACTCGTTCGCACTTCGCCAGAAAAAAATTGGCCCGGTCGATCGACCATTTTTCTCCGCGCGTCAACTCAGCCGCTTAAATTCCATTATTTACGCGGAGCGAATAATCACTTTCGTGAGAAGCTGACTGTTAATCAAACGTGCATTGGCGAACGAAATCTCTCCTCGGTACAAGATTACGTATATCGATATCGACAGATGCGTGATCAGAGTACCTATCGAATAATAAACATCCCTTCCCCCCCCGTTTCAAGTTTACACGTTTGAAACTTCGAACAGGGAAGAAATTGAAATGCGCGACGCGACGCGTCGATCAACGTCGCCTCGATTCGAAAAGCTGCTTTTTACCGTTCCTCCGTCCTGCCCTCCCCCTGCCAGCCCCCGCACACGGATCAAAAGCTTCTAAAGTTCAAGAGTCAAAGCCAACGGCGCGGCGTCAAAGAGCTTTTCCTTCTTTCCGCGTTCTCCCTCGTCATCAACGCCGCTGCCGCCGGCGTCGTCGTCGCGTGTCGAAATTCCGGAATTCCGTGCTTTTAGCTCGCTTTTCGCGATACCTCGCGCCTACCTCCGCAATCACTTATCGAAGTCATTTCCGAATTCCTTTCCCAGCGGTCCGAGGATAAGGGCGAGACGAGCAAGAGAAGAACGAGGAAAAGCAGGGGCGACAGGGCGAAAGAGCGAACGACGGGAGGGAGAGCGATTTACGCGTTGAGAAAAGGGACGTGCCCGGGAATGAGCCGGAGAGTCGACCGGGAGTCTCGACGTTTGCATTTTAAATACCAGACGCAACGCGCGTTTGTCGCGCGAAATGTCGGAGACTACAAAACGATCCGAAGACGATCCGAAAGCGAAGTCCTGAAGTTACCCGGCTCAGAGGCCGGGATAAAAAGTTGACGAGACGAAACAGTCGGTGTGTTACTTTCAGGCATTGTCACTCTTCATTTCCCCGCGTCTCTCGAAGCGAGAAATTTATTTTCCTGTCGGTAGAAAAAAAAATTTTTTTTTTATTTTTGTGGCTTCAATATTGAAAATAAAAAAAGAACTGCCAGGACCTGAGTCGGGGCTGTGACTTTTTATTTTCAAAACTGAAGTTCGATTTGCCTGGAAAAATACGTACCATTGATGAAGAAGCGATCCCGGCAGTGCGTTGAAGTGTTTTCAGGACAAAATGTCAGGATACTTTTTCGCTGATACGGAAGAATGAGTTTTAATTATATAAGTATCGTATCACAGAATCAGAAGGATTGTCATCGAGAAACGATGAAAGGGCTTGTCCCATTTCGTCATCCTTTTCATGTCCTTGAGCCAGGAACCTCGCTGCGTGCCTTTGAGCGATTACCTGAATAGGAGTAATCTCCTACAGGAATCTCCCAGTCCCTGCAACCGAGTTTTCATTCGATACTCGAGCAACAGCCGAGATAAACAGGTGTACGTAAATTTAACGGTAACTGTGCCAGTCGATTTGTAAAGGTTGCGTCCCTTATGAGCGGTTCACATATTTATCGCTCATACATACTTATCGAACGGCAAAATAGAAACGGCAAAATAGAAACACGAAAACGATTGCTGCGAATTCGCTGTGAGACCAGCACATCGTGTGGAAGCGTAAGAGGAAAATCCGAGTGTAACCTTCGGCAAATTCGCTACCGCGTCGACGCGAGATGAGAAGCTTTGTTCTGTCCTACTCCTGCGGTCTCCTGCCGTGATCGATTCAATACGGCACAGCCGCTTCACAAACGCGACGAAGAAGAATGATGAAGTTTCTCAGCGTCATCGATCGTCTCGCGTCTCGCGCCAATCGCGAAAGTCTGGCAGGACCTCGGGCAGGAAACTCAGTTACGCCGATTGCGCGAACCCTTCCCGTGTGCGAGACGTTTTCTCCGTACGATAATAACAGTGGAAATGCCAGCCGGTGAGATTTTATCCGCCCGAACGCGGTTATCCGCGGGATCGAGCCAGTTTGAGATCGATCAAACTTGATCGGTCTGTCGCGCTATTCGGCCGACGTGTCGAAAGAGCACGCAGCCGGGAAGCAATTATTGCACGTACACACGCACACGCGCGCGACAGAGAGAGAGAGAGAGAGAGAGAGGTCACGGGTGTGCAATTTGCATCCTCGTCTCCGGATGCAAAACTCGTCATACCGGCAAACGACCCTTTACGTCATTAACCACTGCCAACGATACTCGATTGAAACAAGGTGCAGGGTGAGCGGGAGGGGGAGGGAGAAAACGTCGAAATGAAATCCCGACAGGCGTTAGCAAAATTTCAGCGAATGAGGAATTTCGTACGTTGAAGTTCTCATTACCAGCGCCGAACGCTCCTGATGACCGTTTCGGAAGTAATCGCCCTTCAACGTCCGCAAATGCAACAGCCAAAAAATCCCGACTCGGTGTTACTTCGCGTCGCGCGCGCTCGTGCGTCAATCGCCCCCCACACTAGGGAAACAAATTTAGTATTTCTAACAAAACTGCTTATTTGAGGCATTTTTTTAACAGCAATCAAATATTTTGTTTTATACAACGGAATACTTGGTTGTCTCAACTAAGTATATCTTTCTGCTTTGTTCTCCGGACCAAATGATTTTGTTCTCAGACTTCATCACGTAAAACTTAAGCATTTTAGTTATTTTATCCATAAAAATTACATAATAACGAAATATTATTTTACATAAACTAAAATAATGCCCAATGGGTGCTATTTTGTCTTTCTGTGCGCTGAAATTTAGATTTTATATATTGAGAAAAAATTATAGTACTTTTAACAAAATTCATATAGTTAAAGCTTTTTGGTTGCTATAAAAAATGCAAAAGTATTACGTTATACGGACAAATCGTAATCAAACAAGATATTTGTTTACGGGAACTAAACAGTTTTGTTGGGCAAATTTTTTTTTTACCAAATTATTTTGATGTTACGACACAATTTTGGTTCACGCAACAATATATCTTTCTTAGTGCATTAATAATCCAAATCGTTTACCGCGGCAGTTTGCAAAATGGCGCCGGCTTCTTTCCATCCAGCTTAACGAGTTTTATCTGCTCGGACACTCGAATTTGGATCGCCGTACACTCCGTTCTTCACTGCGAGGCAAAAAGCGCAAGCCGGCTCGGCGGAAAAGAGCAACTGCGACGACTCGAGAGGGCTCCTCCACCGCGGCGAACTCGGACTAATTAGTCGCAATCGCGCGATTACTAGCCGTTCGTTCGACTCGCAGCCGCCACGGCGAAGCTCACGCTTGCATCGCCGCCTGCGAACGAGACGGAAGCGCACGGCGATTGTTCGTTCTCGACGGGACGCGCTCGCGCATGTCACCGTCCGTGATTATCCGAGTAATTCCTTGTGAAAATCGGAGATAAAGTCCGTTTGCGAGGCAAACGACGCCGTGAATTCCAAGCGTGTTTACACGACGATCTTCGTCGCTCGGGGCGCTGGATTATCCTTTGTACTCGTTAACGTCGCGTCATCCTCGTCGTCGTCGTCGTCGTCGTCGTCCGACTTACGCGAGTTACTCGCGGCGTCCGCGAAAAATGTCCAGTCGCAGCCGAGGGGATTTCCCATCAATCCCTGCGGCCGTTCAAGAGCCGCCGAGCCCTCTCCGAGAGGAGAAGCTTGCGTCTTCGCACCTCGCCAGCGTAAAAAAAATAAAAGAAGACAGAACCGTCTTCGAGGCCGATCGCGCGCGGATTTTCGCGAATTCGCGACGTTGTTGCATTTATGCAAATGAAGCGCCGGCCGGCCGCGGCTGTCTTGCCAAGCACCTTGATCGAATCCTACGCCGTTCCACTTACGGCATTGACCGCCAACGATGCGGCTGATAGTCGTGCATAACATCGCGCGGTTATAGTCACGTGGAGATGAATGCCGACGTGTCGGCGTTCGCTCGCGCTCTCCTCCCTCCTCTCTCTCTCTCTCTCTCTCTCTCTCTCTCTCTCTCTCTCTCTCTCTCTCTCTCTCTCTCTCCCTGCCTCGCAGGGGCGTAGTTACGAAACGCCAGAGAATCGATACGTACCGTTCGTTCCCCGTCTCTTGCTCTCATTCATGTTTCGCTCGTGTGCTCGACGGCTCGAGCGAAATTCATTCAGTCTAATCAAGCGCTCGCGCGCTCCAAGGAATTTCCTGCCTCGGCCAGGACGTACTTCGGCGAGGAGGAGGTGCGCCGGAAAGTAGTAGGGTCGGCAGGGCGGAGGGCGCGTGCATTTCGGCGCGTGTCTCTCTCTCTCTCTCTCTCTCTCTCTCTCTCGCGAACTTTTCCTCGTGAGAGCAGCGAAGCTCGACGCTCCACGAGGTAACGTCGCGCGCCGTTCTTCAGACGGACGGACGGACGGGCGGGCTAATTCCATCCGCTTCGGCGAACGTGCTCTCTGTCCGACGCGACTTATTTACCCTTCGCTTGTTTTTATGGCGCCGATAAAGAGGAGAAACGCGAGCGAGGATCGCGCCCGACGGAGTCATTCCGCAACGCGTGGAAATTCCCTCGGAAACCAAGGCTTTCCGGGCTTTCGCTTGGAGGAGAGGAAGACGGGAGAGGGAGAGTGCCGCGCTTCCGTAAGGACGATCTTTGTCACGGCGAGACTAAGACCCGTATTAATAGTCGTTGCTTTGGAAACTCGGCGCACGTGAGACGCTCGAACTGGAATTTACAGCTGGATCCGAGTTCATCTCGGTCGAGGCGCGTACCTGTGACATTGTATACTCGCGACTCGCCTGAAAAATGTATCGCTCGACATTCAAGTCGGATTATCTTCTTAGAGACGAGCTTCAAGCTCGACGACTATCGATCTGCTGCAACCTGCGTGGGCAGTCGTTACTTGAAATTTGTCTCAAGGTGCATCAAGATGTAGAAACCGTATAAACATGAATCTCTCTCTCTCCGCTGAATCGAAAGGGGTGAAACTCAAAGTCCCTCAAAGTTTCATCCCCTTTGTGCTGTCTCGATAATTATTGCAGATAGGAAAGAACTGTTCGAACAAAAAGTGTAGGGTTTTTTATGCCGTACAATGTTTGTTTGAAACGTTTTTCTCCCGTCTGCAACAATTATCGAGATAGCGTAAAGGGGATGAAACTTTGAGGAGCAGTTTCACCCTTGAAACCTGAGCCACTGCCGATAAAAAAGAAATACGGGTCTCTTGTGTTCTACTACTCTACAAGTATCCCGAGTTTCGTCGAAATCGTAGACGCACACTTCGCGGACGTTCCTTGTGAGTATATATATTCAAATTCAAAGAGTAAATTCAAAAAACTCAAAGAGTAACTTCTGATATGGACTCGAGAGCCGCTTTTTAGTAGTCGCTCCTCGTCTCGAGTTTAAAGCAAACGGCACCGTCGAACAGACCATCCAGATGCTGAACACTCCCCGACACTGAGAGAAAATTGTATTAAAATTAAACAAACATTTGTTCGAATACGACTGTGAGATACATTTACTTAAATTAAGCAATTATTTTCTCAAATATTCGAGAAGAAACTTCACATTCAGAGAGAACACCTCTGGTATTTCATTTTAGAAAATTTGTCGCTTAATTCGGACAAATGTATCCGCATTGTCGTATTCGGACAGATGCTTGTTTAATCTTAATACAATTTTTTCTCACTGGACCAGCCTGGAGGAGAGAGATTGGCCGTCCGGCAAATGAAATATTAGGCAGCGACTCGATCGTTAGCCGGCCTGTCGAGCCGCGCACAATCGCGCGACGCGGGGCGAGGCCCGCTTCGATCAAGCGCGCCGCGCCGGCGTCTATAAACGTGTCAACGGCAACGGCGGCGGTGGAAGGCACGTGTACGCGACGCGCACAGATAATTACGTGTCAACACAAGTACAGGGGTGCGCGCGGGGTGGCAGCACCTGGCCGAGACCTGGCCGTAACAAGTCGCGCGCGCTGAAATGCGCGCCGCGCGCGCGCGCGGCTTTTCCTTCTTCAACGGAGTTGCACAACTGCCTATTTATACGCGTAGCCGCTCGCGCGTGGGAGCGAGGCGACGCGCTAAGACTGGGATTCCGGAATTATTTACAGATTACGTTCGTTCGAGCCGTTCGTGTGAGAAAAAAGCAGAGAAGAGAGAGAGAGAGAGAGAGAGAGAGAGCGAGCGAACAATTTCGCCGGAGAAATCCATGAATAAACCGGCCGAGCGCGAGGGGTGCGTTTTCAAGCGGCGATAGGCAGCCGCCGACGAGGAAGTGGCCGACGCGCCGTGGGCGCGTTCTCGCCGGGTCTTCCTGGCCGCCTTCCTGCTCGCTCGCGGGCGCAGGTGCGCCCGGCTTAAAACTGCAGCAAAATCCGCAGCAACAACGGCGAGCTGCGGCAGCGGAAGTAAACTCTATCCG
Source organism: Harpegnathos saltator (assembly GCF_003227715.2). Lineage (NCBI taxonomy): Eukaryota > Metazoa > Arthropoda > Insecta > Hymenoptera > Formicidae > Harpegnathos > Harpegnathos saltator. Next base: position 186,347 of record NW_020230714.1, read on the forward strand.
CAGCGGAGCCAGCGTGTGTTCGTTTTGCCGAGCGAGATACGGGAAGCGTTGGCGGGATCCTGGTGGCGAGGGGTACGAGGGGTCGGGGGAGGGGGATAGAGGCTACATGGCGAAGCATAGCGCAGCATAGGCAGCTATCGTGAGGTACGCGGATCAATATTCGGTCCATCTCCTCTGACCCCATATCTCTCTCTCTCTCTCTTTCCCTCCCACTTGCGTATCCCGCGTCCTCCATCGCCATCCCCGTCGCTCCTCGTCTCTTTCTTTTCCTCCCTCGTTGTACACCGCGCCCCGCCGGCTCCCTGTCGTCGCCGCCAAGCTTTCTTCGCTCTCTTCGCGGCGTCTCGCCGCTCCACCTGAAAATCCCCGCGGCTGGGACCGCGGCTGTGGGCGGAGGGAGGGAAGGAGAAAGGGCGGACAGGCGCCGGTGCATTGTGAACGCTAAAACGTGACCGTTAGGTGGGTTGTCCGCTATTTCTCGCGCGCGCGCGCGCGAGTGTGGGAACGCTTCCGTCTTGTCTAGCGGGGGAATTTATCCCCCGACAGAGGCGAAGAACGTGTCCCGAAATTGGTGTCGAGAAATTTCCCTGGATTTTCCCAGATACGCGCGGCTTGGATTTCGATCGAGATTCCCTAATTTGCCCCAGATAATTGGTTATCCGACCCCGAGTGTTATCGGGAGTGTTATCCCATTTTTATCTCAAACGTGGCTTCTCGGGGTTTAGCATCGGAACGTAAATATTGCGGGAATCGTGCTTTTTTTTCCAGCCGATAAGCCGATACACTTGTGTGTGGCATTAAGCAGGGAAAATCTCATTCTTACACCAAATATTGTATTCAAGAGAGCAAAGAATCGAAGAAGTAAAATTCTAACGTAAAGCGAAGACCAGGAAAAATGTTGAGGAAACCGTAGCTATCCCGAAGAAATTAGAGAAAGAAATTGTTCCTTTGCCCATCAAAGGGGAAAATTTTGTAGCGAAAATCACGTTGAAATTATATTTCTTTCCACATTATTTTTGTAAAACTGGACTATAGTTCGATATTATAATATACCACAGAGAGAATTACCACAGAGAAATAGGAAACGCGATAGAAGAACAAAACGACACGAAACATTCAAGTGATTCCAAATATCGCGTAAAGAAAAATCAAACCTGCCTAACATTTGTATAAATAAATATATAGTCATTTCGATTATTTCTCTGTATGATTCAAAATTATAAAAATTTCCACTTTTAACTTTGCAGTGTGTAGTTGCAACTGCGTAGATTTCGGAAAATCAGACTGGATTCCAATTGGATCCAATTTTCTATGCGGATTTCTCTCTCTCTCTCTCTCTCTCTCTCTCTCGTTTGCCCCTCCTCTTCATCTCGCCTATTTATCGCGAGATGTACTTCTTCGTGTGCTCGATTATGCATATTGGTTTTTGCCGTTTAAGCTCTTCTGCTAGTCTCCCTTCCTGCGTCTGGCGACAAACCAGGGTCGTTTTATTCATCGGCATTCCCTGCCGACTCGCTCGAAAAACAGAGCATACGACATTGTGTATCGCGCTTCCCCCTCCGCGCTTCGTTTCCGAGTGACCGTTGCGGCTAAGCCGGCGGTAACTCGCGCGAATTAAACGCCCGTGACGTCGCGATAAATCGTCGTTTCTCCGGAAGCGCGCAGGGTGTCAAACCGGGCGCAAAAAGATTATTTATAAGCCACAGGCGCGCCGCGATTTCTCGCGAACTTTTATTTTAAAGGGACTCTCGGAACTTGCAACTTGGCTTTATACACGTCTTGCGTCGCCAATTTACGTCGCCTCCGCGGCGACCTATATTCTCTGTCCGTCGCGTCTCTGTCTCTATGTCCCTCTCTTTCTCTCTCTCTCTCTCTCTCTCTCTCTCTCTCTCCCCCCTCCGCCCCGCTCAGCCCATTCGTTATTTCGCTTCCGCCTTTCGTCGCGTCGCTTTCTGCTCTCTACGGCGCCATCAACCCTTCTTCTCCGCTCGTATCGACCATGTTCGGGCTGTAAGGATTTTGTCTGCCAAACGCCGGCGTTAAGGAAGTCTCTTTATTTCACAGAGTGAGAGAGAGAGAGAGAGAGTGTGAGAGAGAGAGAGAGAGAGAGAGAGAGCGCCTGTCTCCCTCTACTCTCTCGCTCGTCTCATTTTTCTCCCCTTCGTCCTTGATCTCGCGTTCAAGGGGACTGGAGGATCAGATTGCTGAAAAATTATGCTTGTTTTTGATAATATTTTGTGACGAACTGAATAAATGTGCAAGAATGAAAATTTTTGATATAGTTATACAACATATGAAGAGTAAAAAAATTTTGTTTATTAACAGATACTCGTATAAATATACGATATATATAGCTGAAATATATTCTCTCTTTTTTTCTAAAGTTATCGTTTTTTCAGTAATATCTCGGCTCTCGGTGGTCCGATCAGAGCGAATTTTAGCTAGAAATCTTGAGGAGGCTTATCATTATCCGGTGAACCACTACAAAAAGAATCCAACAAAATTAACAAAATGGCAGCTATTATTAGAAAAAAATTCAAATTTTTAAGTTCTTTCACAATAAAAAAATCAATATCTCGAAATGAAATATTTTAACGGAGTTGTCCATGGTTCCCTTTTTTTCTTTTTTACTCTTCATATGTTGTATAACTATACCTAAAATTTTCATTCTTGCACATTTATTCAGTTCGTCACAAAATATTCACAAAAACAAGCATGATTTTTCAGCAATCTGATCCTCCAGTTCCCTTAACCTGAGAGCCAGATGAACAAATATTATTGCTTTAAAATTTCAAATCGATACGAAGCTCAGTTTCGGGGACTGCAAAGAGTTGAACAATAAAATTTCGAGAGAAACGCGTTTAAAATTTAAGTGGACGCATATTTATATAAGTATTTGTTTAAAAATAAAATAAAATTTTTCTACTCTTCATATGTTGTATAAATATATGTAAGTTTCATTCTTGCACATGTATTCATTTCGTCACAAAATCCTTCCGCAAAAACAAGCACGATTTTTCAGTAATCTGACTCTCCAGTCCCTCTTAACGGACGGGCGTATGGTCGTACAAGAAGCTCGTGCGCGGTTTACACTTCCGTTCAGCAAATCACTGCTTAGCTCGTGCCGTTCGCTCGGCTATTCGCTAAACGGGCGTATCTTTCGCCTCTCTTTCTCCCGCGGCGGCGAAAGCCGCTTTTATTTCCTTTTTTTCCTTCCGCTGCGCTGTCTTCGTGTCGATTCGAATGGCCGCTTATCCATTCACGTCCATCGAGTCACCGTCAGCCCGTTACTTTCCTTTCGACGTATGCCTGGAAATGGCAGCTGTCGCATCCACTGTCAATTATCGTGTCGCCGATTCTAAAAGGTTGGCTTTACAACCGCATCGATTCTCCGCTCGGACATTGATCGGCGGCGCGCATCTATAGGCTCTCTTTTTTTCTCGATACTTTCCTCCGCGATCGGATTCGCGGCTAATAGGACCGCGGGATTGCGTCGAGTTCGTTGGAGGGGAAGGGAGGGGAAAATCACAATAGACACCCCGTCGCAAATCCGGTGATAATATTAATGGCCGTTTTTCTTCACGCTCGCGACCGCTTCGTTATACTTTTATATTTTTTTTTCGTTACACCAAAGCCCCGCTTTTGCTCGCATGGCGCTTTGCTTTTCCGATCGGAATCTCCTGCTGATCGCAAAAGAAAAAAAAAAACGTATCGCGAAATATCGATCGTCGCCACGACAGAAAGTCGTGCGATACTCGCTTGAATCGCCCGGTAAATCCAGGAATTCGAGGCTGTCGGCGAAGAAGCGCGGCCGCGCATCCTTCGTAATCGGACACCGCTGTCCCCCGCGATCATTAATATTCGTAGCCCAGATGCGCGCAAGTTCATCGAGTCAGGTCGCAAGTGGGTCGCGGAACTGGTCTCGGTTATTCAGCGCGAGCCGCCGGCGACGTCGACGGCGGCCGAGGATCCCGTCCTGCGACGGACGAGGTTCTCGCGATAACCGAGAAAGGAGCGCGACAACGCCCAAATCGGCGGCAGGGAAGAAACGGTTGTTACGACGAGCGGCGGAAAAGAAAACGATTCAATTCGTCAGCGCAACGACGGAGTAATTGCCTGGGCGAGGAGGACCGGGTGGAAAACTCGATTGCAGGAGCGGGAAGGATCCTGCGGGGCAGGTTCCCCCGAGTTATCTCGACCGGGTTTTAATGCAGCTGAATTTTGCCGGCCGTGGCAACAGCGGTATCGTTTCTCGTCATCGGATCGCTGTTCGGTTGTTGCACGAGCTGGCAATCTTCTTCCTGCGATTGTTGACCTGAACGAACGGAGTGGTCGGCCTGCGCCGCAGGTGTTTGATCCTTGTCCAGCTTCGCTCCCATGGGGGGCAACCAGGTAATAAAGACAGCGCGTCTGTGAACAGTGGGAGGGAGCTGCCTCTTGCATCTTGAAATCTCTTGTAAGAAGACGCGATCTACGTGCATATAAGTCTGTATAATTAACATGCTAATTATATTAATTAATAGGGTTTCTTCGGTGATATCGCCGTCCGTAATATCGCCGCGTCTGAAATTCATATAAAACCAGGATCGCACATAGCGATCGTTGGCGACTCGTTGAGAAGCTTTGCTCGAGCATCGAGCTAGATCAACGAAGATCACCGCGGCGTGGAAATCACCGACGTGTTAACGAAACGGAGAAATTGCTATCGGGCTGACATCTCGCCGCCGAGGTCCGGCATTCGCGGAGCAAAGTCGCGTCGCGTGAACGACGTAGACGAGCGACCCAACGGGTTCGTAAACACGAGCTTCGTCGTCGTCGTCGTCATGTTTACACGTTGGACTATCTCGGACAAAATTGAATTGCCAATCATACGGGCGAAAGGCCGACGGCCTTTCAAGAAGCGCGCGGAAAATTCGGCGCGGACGACGAGCGTCCATTGTCGCGCGGAGAGACGTTTGCGATGGAGGAGCGAGACTGTTGTTGGTCGTCGAACCGAAAGGAAAGAATAGTTGATGTTGCTAAAATTGCAGCTGTTCTTCGCCCCGACTCCTGTCGTTCTAACAACGGGAAAATAGCAGTTACAACAATGATTGTCGCGTTGCCATATAAAAAGCGCGAACTACGCGACAAATCTATCGCTCCGAGTGCGTCCGATTTATTTTTATATTTAGGATAGGAATCCCGTAGTTCGTAGGGGGAGGAGTGGTCGCGATTATTCGCTACGTAATCCAGAGTGACAATAAGCGCCGGGCTAATTGCGCATTGTCCGCGTTGTAATGAAATTTTAAAAGGATTACACGCATTGATCCTTTCGCCGCCGCGCCGGCCGGCCGACGAGGACGAGGACGATGGGTTATGCTCGAAACCGCTTCGCATATCGGACGAGCGCGCTTCGACGCTCCGCGCCACGGAAATTCTCGCGTAAAACGTTCCTCTGCATCTCTCCCGTGGCCGGGAGAGCAGAAAATTAAAAAGAAAGAGAAAGAGAGAGAGAGAGAGAGAGAGAGAGAGAGAGAAAGACAGGCGGCTCTCTAATAATCCGCGCAATTTCACGTCCAGTTGAACATTCAAATACGCGAGCACACGTCGATCCCGCCGGGCGTCGTCGGCGCTCTCCTCCCTTTCTCCCCCTGTTTTCGAGTCACGTCTCTTTGTCTGAGCTGCTTAGCGCTGCGGAAGCGCTATTTTGTCAAACGGGAATTCGGTCCGGCGGGGCCGATTCCGCGCGCCGCGTTCATTTGCGAAATTGCGGCGGGGTTTTTCATATTTTTTCATCCCGTCCTCCGCGAATGTTTATACGAGCGCACGCGGCCGCCCCATTATCACCGTTTCTCCCGTGCCGTTCGGCGCGCTTGTTACGGACTTATTGTTGACACAGCGGCTTCATAATCACGATAAAATGATGCATCGACGGTTATTACGTCGCTGATGATCGCGCCGCTTGAGATAATCGCACGCGCGCGCGCGCGCGCGCCAAACATCGCGTTTCGCTGTTTCCCCGCGCGTAGCGCCGCCGGCGCTACTTTCCCCTCCCTTCGCCCCCTTCCCCCTCCCCCGACAGCATCTCCGGCGTACTTCGATTTCCCCGCAGCCCTCTTGCCACTGTCCTGTCGCGGATGCGCGACGTAAAAGCATCGACTCATTATATATACATATACATGTAGACACACATACATATGTGTGAGTGTATGTGTATGTGTATATACGTATATACATGTAGTGGTGTAGTCTTAATTGAACGCTTGCCGGAGTTTTCGCAGCGACCGAGTTACCAGGTATCGACTTTCGGAACTATCGGTTATCCGAACGCTTTTCCCTAGATTGAATATTCAAATTAGTTGTTGTAGACAAACCGCGGGGAATATATCGCTTCTCCGTTTAATTTCGAGCGTAATGTAACCGGTATGGAAAAAGAGAGAGGGGGGGAGGAAGCGAGTGGAGGAAGGACAAAGAGAGAGGAGTGATCAAAGGCGGATGAGCGTGGCCACCGTTTCCGGGTATAATTCCTTGCTCCATCCTCTCTCTCTCTCTCTCTCTCTCTCTCTCTCTCCGGCCTGATCCGATGCGCTCGTAATAATTTTTTTCCTTATTACGTCTCGCTTTCGCACACACACAGCACCGTTGTGTATTTCCCGCACGTAGCGCGTACGGTCGATGAATCCTCCGCGGTCGAGGGAACGTCGAGGAACGCTTTTGAGTTCCGTCTGAATGGATAAGCTCTTGAAATGCAATTATCCGTTTTTTCTTTATTCACCGAAATTCAGCTCGCAACAAGATCGCAGAGTCGTACGAGGCCGGACGAGAAGGGTTCTTCGCAGGACTCGACGAATAAATATAATAATTATTCGACATTCTCGCGTACACACACACACACACACACACACACACACACACACACACGAGTGCTATTGTATTACATCTACCGGTATGCATCGCGTAATTTCATGCCGATTGTTCCGCAAGATCTTTCACTCGACGATCCGATCAGCGCAGTCTGTGAGGTCGCGAAACCACAAAGCATCCTTCTGCGCAGAAATTTCTCCGGACTTTTCCCAGATACGGCGTAGACTCCGATTAGTATACCCTAATTTGTTCCAACGTTGGATATTCGATTGCGGTAGCGATTGGAGAATCCCACTTTTACACGACCAATTTGGAATAAAAAATGAAAGAATAAAATTCTGATAGGAATCGAAAGGCAGGAGGGGAAAAGGGACTTTGGATATTTTTAACGTGAGATCTTGAGGTTTTTACACTTGAAGTGAAGATATAATTTATTGCGTTCCTCAGGACATCATTTATTTTCCAAAAAAGGGTCGAGCGGGAGATACTTGAGACAGTCAGAATATTTACGCGTTTGAGTAGTATCCTTTCTCGCAAAGGATGCGTAGCCGCTCAAAGCGTTATTCCGATATTTCGCTCCGCATGAAGCGGAAAATGGAGATAAAAGCAAGAGAACTTCGGGAAGCCGCTCGACACAGAGAGAATGTGATCTTTCGAAGGTTCCTCATTCGGGATGAAATTTTTGAGACGCTCTGCATCTCCGCCGAATCTTCGTGGATCACCCAATCAGAGCGCATCATTTTCCCGGGGAAGCGGGGAATGGAACCCAGTTAGAGATCCCAGAGGACATCTTCCACGCGGGGTCCGATTGGAAATGCGCCCGAGCGAGCGCTGTTATTCTTGAGAATGGCCCACGTTCGTTCGAGATGCGTGCGCGTGATGTAAACGCGCCGCGACGTCCAACGTTCTTGTGGTGTCCTTGTGTTTGCACATCGTTATTATCAGCAATGATAATAGCGCTGCCTACTTACGGCACACGCACACAGCAAACGGATCAACCGCGCCTGTCCGCGCTCGCAATTCCGTCGTCGACCGCGTGTTCTACTTTGCTCGTTTTCTCACTCTCTTCCTTTCTCCCTCGCAAGAACAACTTCGCTCGAGTTGCTCGAGCCTGCTCAGGAGGCGAAAAGTAGCCTTGGCAGCGTGCAAGGTCGAGGTGCTCGCGAGCTGTCGCGCCTCAGACTCATCGGGAACACAAACGGGGAGCCTTCACGACTACTGCGAGGACTCGCGCATCGCGCCTCGAGCATGGCCGACAGAAGGATCAGGCTGCTGTCGCCCGTGGGATGGTGCCGCAAGGAAGACGTGATTATCACCGGAGTGTGCGACCGTCGCTCAGCAGCGAACGACTTCTCCCCGCCGTCCGGGTCGGCTTCGAGGAGAACGTCGCCCGACGAAGAGCCCCAGCAGGCTGCTGACGCGTCCAAGCAGACGGACAAGGACGAGCTGTCACTGAGCGATCATTCGCCCACGATCAACGTCACCTTGCCGAGCAGCAAGGTGCACTCGTGCGCCAACTCCGAGGCCGCTTCCTCGTGTTCACCAGGTCCAGCCGAGTGTCGATCAGCCGACAAAGACCCGTCGTCGTCATCCGGCTCGCCGGAAAAGCGACTCCGTGTGAGCAAGGAGAGAGACACGCCACGACGCTGCTTGCCCGAGAAGACGGAGCAACAGAGATCCTCCTTGATGGTGTCCGAGATGCACTTCCTGCTGATGAAGTCGAGCAGGAACCGTAGGAACGCGTCGTGCGCGCGCGACAGGGAGACCGAGTCCAATGACGACTCCGCTTACGAGGAGTCGGGGCCTGAAGAGGACCACTTGGACGCAGAGGTGCCGTTGATACGCATAGATGACTGGGACGCGCTGATCGAGAAGGAATCGGAACAATCGTGAGGGCGTCGCGGCCGGGAAATGCCCGACGGTTTGATCTCGCGGTTTACTCTGCGGATGAAAGCCGTGCGAATGACGCGACGACGAATGTGACGCAAGGACGACGATCATGCGGGCCACCTGCGTGTGGAAGTCTGCGGGTGTCGACCCGAAGACTCCGCCTCGACGCGAGGGGCTCTCGTGTGACTAAAATGTACTTTGCGGCAGGCTGAGTGAGGGCGCCAATGCGCGCGTCTAGCTCGACGCGTTTTTATCGCTCCGGCTTCTTATAATTCGATACGTGAACTCTCCACGTGGAATATTTGTGCGTACACGTATGCGGATTTATACGCATGTTCCTTGCCGGGAACTTGCGCGTCGATAAGAACGCTCCGAGTTGCCGACGTATTGGCGGTCTCACTCTTGCCTTAAGGTGACTGCAGGGTCAGATTACTGAAAAATCGTGCTTGCTTTTTGCAATATTTTGCGACGAACTGAATAAATGTGCAAGAATGATAATTTTTCATATATTTATATAACATATGAAGAGTAGAAAAATTTTGTTTATCACACAAATATTCATATAAATATACGCCCACTTGAATTTTAAACGCGTTTCTCTCGCGAAATTTTATTGCATTCAACTTTTTGCAGTGATTTCTCCGAAACTGAGCTTCGTATCGATTTGAAATTTTAAAGCGATAATACTTGTTCATCTGGCTCTCAGGTGAACCATGGACAACTCCGTCAAAATATTTCATTTCGAGATATTAATTTTTTTATCGTAAAAGAACTGGAAAATTTGAATTTTTTCCTAATAATATTTTGTTAATTTTGTTCGATTTTTTTTTTTTTTATTATAGTGCTTCACCGGATAATGATAAGCATCCTTAAGATTTCTAGCTAAAATTCACTCTTATCGAACCACCGAGAGCCGAGATATTACTGCAAAAACGATAACTTGAAGAAAAAAAGGAGAGTATATTTCAGCCATATACATCGTATATTTATACGAGTATTTGTTAATAAACAAAATTTTTCTACTCTTCACATGTTGTATAAATGTACCTAAAATTTTCATTCCTGCACGTTTATTCAGTTGATCGCAAAATATTGTCAAAAACAAGCACGATTTTTCAGCAATCTGACCTGACCCTCCAATCCCCTTAATCGTGCTCTGAAAAAATGTCGATGCACCCAAAACTGATTGTAAATATGGACAATTGTAACTGCGATTATCAATTGTTCGCAAGAATCGCGGTTTAAGGACGATTTGTTAGCGAGTTGGCAGCGTTTTAGCGACTAAGAGATAAAGAAGAATGCGAAATAATTCTAGTAAAAATAATTCCAGCGTGTGTGTCCTTGCCTTCCTTCGTATCGTCCTTACAACCTTCGTAGCCTCGTCTTTCTTCTATATCCGCGACGAGCCCGCGCTCGATTGTCGATTCTTTCGCTCGCGATCGCCTGACGCGCGCGAATCGTTTATCCTTGCTTTCGGATTTGCACGCGCGATTTCCACCGACGTTTCGCGTAACGCGCGTCTTCGAGAGCTTCTCGCTCTTTCGAGAAAGCGGGCTCGAAAACACCGAGAGACAAATCGGGGGAAGAACCATCTCCGCGCTGCGAACACGCATGGATGCCTCGTTCGACTTGTTGGATAAGGAGAAATTCAATCGGTCGGTTTATCGTTACGAGTACAAACGTGTCCTGTTTCCACCGGAGCGACGGAAATTTGAGAAAAAATACGCCACGCAAGAGCAAACATGTTTTCATGTTTTGTTGTTCCTTCTTTTCTTCGACAGCCATTGAGTGTGTAAAAGTGTTGTACGTCGTCGCACGAACTTGAGTAATTCTCATAAGAAAATACAAACCGGCCAGTTTTTATCGTTTAATAATTCCCATGCAAACATCGGCATTTCTACCCGGAAGGGCGAAGATGTTTATTTATTCCTTGCGGTTTTATCCAATCTTGGCTCAGAATATCATCGCAAATACATCGTTACGGATTGGAGTGATTCTCGGAAGGAATTACAAGCCGGCCATCTTTGACCGCTAGACGCCAGTCCTAGTGTTAATAAACATTCGTCGCACTCGTCTCGTCTAGTAGAGACAGAGACACCTCCGGAGCAAGCACCTTCGGAACGCTCCCGAGAGGGCGCTCGCCTCGCGCGACTCGCCGGCGCAGATTTCGTGCATCGCACTTGCCGAGCGTGCAGAGACGCGTGTGAAAGAATGGCGGACACGAACGACACATCGGTTCCAGGAGAAAACGGCGATCGGCAGGAATCGAGCGAGACGTTCGTGAGATATGAGGACACCTGTGAACACTCTGCCACGCAGTGGCAGAAAACCGCGGACAACGAGAGCGGGATAGGATCCGAGAACATGGAGGAACAGGAGGAGTCATCTACATCACGGGAGACGATAAGTGAACTTGTCGATTTCGCGAACGAGCCGGGAAAGCAAGTCGGCCACGCGGACGGTCCGACAGCGGTCCTCTCGGCCGACGAAGAGGCAAAGCGAGACGTCGACGAGGTCGACTCGTTCGCAACTGTGTACCACGAAAACGTGAAACATGTGAGCGAATATATAGAGCTCGTGTGCGGCATGATAAAGAGCGAAAACAAAGCCGCCAAAGCCGCCGCGGCGGACACGACAGAGAAGACACCGATACGAGTGATGTTCACAGTGAACGGCGGGTCATCCAGTCGGAGCAGCTCACGAAACGCGAGTCCGCTGAGGAGGAAGAGGACGAAGAACGACCAGGCCCAAATTCTCGAAAGATGCCAGCTAGGTATAAAACGCTTGACCTTGGCGGCACAGCCGGTCGATCGATGATCGTGGCGTGCCGCGGAGCAATAACAACAATCCTAACCTTGAATGTACGCTTTTGCAGCGGGCCTGCGCGACGAGCGATCGCGCCTCTCGGCCACCTGTTAGTCGCTCGACGCGCCTCCGGATCGTTATCGATCGAGCGACGCGCGGACGTCTTGCAATGCAACTCGCGCGGCCGCTCTTCGTCGTGCGCGCTTCGCGACGTAACGCGGGCTTTGCCGCTTCCCATCGCTGGAACGCCGCGCGCTCTTTGGGAATTTTAGTAGAGACCACGATACACGCAAGTTGGGTGACTCGTTAGGAGGAAGGGCAGAGGGGAGGCAGCCGGTTGAGAGCGATAGAAAACAAACCCGTAGGGCGACACTTGTAGTCCTGGGCGCTTAAGGGCGTCTTAAGTTCGTCCTCGAGTGCCACGCGGGACGTCTTATTGGTCGCGAGGTCAATTGGCCTCGAGCTAAATCGAAACCACATCGACGAGACTCTGAAGTGAAGTCCAGTCAGGTACAAATTAATTGTAGAAATAGAGCCGGATGTTCCAACTTCTCGGTAAAGTTAACTGATAGCTAAATCGTATGTTTGTGTCTTTGTTTTTCCCTCAATTTGAACAAAGACAGACATATAATTAAACTATCAGTTAACTTACCAAAGGAGTTGGAACAACTCAGCGTCACGTTACACTGGGGGGAGAGGGGGGTCTGTGATAGAATTTAGGCGAGATACATGGTCGATGTTCTCGATGACGAACAGGCGAGTATTGAGTATTAACCGACTGAAGTCTTAATTGACTGTAGTAATTTCGGCAAGTCAGTCATCAGGATTAACCAGTCGTCATATATGCAGCTATGAATAATTTAATCGATTGATGAGTGTAATTGGCAATCAGTGTGTAATCGATCAGGTAATCGACCGAAACGACCATTCCGTATAATCACAGTTTACTCGGTATTGATTTTGCTGATTTCGTGCCCTGATACTCTCGTCAACTCGTCCTCCACCACGTTCCTTACGTACTTTAATGCTCGGTCTGTTGGCCAAGCGATCATGAGAGAAGGGTTGTTTCAAAAATCGGAGGAAAATAGCGGAAAAATTGGCTTGTCCGCGAGGTACATCCAGGATCATTGACGGGTGGAAAATGCTGCGACTATCGGGGGTCGACAGCGACCGCATAATGTGGTCCGAAGCTCCGCGAATCGAGAAGCGCGACCGATCGATACCGCGAGCCGAGCGAGCCGTGCTCGCGAGATAATTGCCGCAGTCGACGTCGGCGATCGATCGCGCAGGTACGCGGTTCGCAAAATTACATTTTCGGCGTGATTGAGACTTTCTTCGTGTCTCCGAGCGCATCACAATCCCGACTAGAAATTTATCCCATGGTCCTGATCAGGTTAACCTCATTTGGACATCAAGTCCCAATAAGGTAATACTATCGGGTCCTAGTAAGTCATGTAACGCAGCGTGGATATCAGGACCTTAGTAAGGATTCATAGTCAGGTCCTTATTGAGTTACCTTATGGAATCCTTATTACGTTTTTTTATTTTTTTTTTTTTCAAATTATGGCTCCCGATTACTCGCCACGGCTATATTGGATGATGACATTAGAAATAAGAAATGACACGCTGAGAATTCTCTCATCTCATTTCCAAATAAAAAGATATTTGCATGAAATAATATTTTAGATCGCTTGAGCATACTTGTAAAATGTTTCGGAAAAGAAATATAAAATGAATATCATAAGATCATGAAGTATCACAAGGTGACAAGACATAAAGTAGTGTTAAAGAGAAAAGTCGCATGTCACGTTAATTTTACAACTATTTATTGACTGCTAAAAAAAGGATAGTTTCTATAGCATTTTACAAATATATTCAAGCGATCTCAAGTGTTTCTTCAATGCAAACATCTTTATATTTGGAAATGACACCCAAAAATTGTTTTGTTAAAACTTGATAATGCAAATCATATTAGGTACAATGAATAAGATCCCAACAAGGACCTGATTAACTGAACCATATTATATCATACATTAAGGTCCTAATGTGGACCCAATCATTATAACCTTATAAAGGTCTTTTTTACTCATTTGTCGTTAGGACATTATAAGGACTGACTTACTTAGGATTACCTCTCATTCACTCCATTGGGTTCTTATCAATGTTAGGTGAACCTGATCAAAATTTCTAGTCGGGATTGTATGGCACTTCGGCCGCCGTGCGACGTGGCGATCGGCGAGGAATTTCGCTCCTCCGCGCGACGCAGCGCCGTTCAGCCGCGGACGACACTTGAGTAAACACGCGCTAATGAGCGATTAATAATTTCACGTCGCGCCGTCCTCTCGTACACGCCGGCTGCGGTCGTCTTGCGTAATCAACCGAAATTAAATGCGCGAGCGTTCTCACGGAGCCCTCTTGCCGTTATTTATACCGAGTGTTCGAATAGACTGAGACGCACCTGTCATCGCCAACATCGAAGTGACAATACGGTGAGACACTCGTTTGTTTGTTCACCGCACGCGCGACCAATGGAAGCGCACAAAAATAACTTGCGCTGCCAGGATCGAAGAAAAAAAACATTTGAACTCTGAAAGGGTTGATCTTTCCATCCGTGTTTATCAAGCACTTTTTACTCAACGCGACGAGTACTACCCTGAGACCCGCGAGGTTTCGAGTTCTTTTTTCTTCGGACACCCCGTATACCTCGCCTCGCCGGTCTCGTGTATATTCTTCGGGTATTCGCGTGTGGAACAAGATTTAAGTGTCGCTGCGCGATAAAACGCGGGACGGTAAATCAGCCGATCGCGGCACAGAGGAGGAGGAGGAGGAGGAGGAGGAGGAGGGGAAAATGAGATTAAGCATCTTAACGTTTGCGTAAGTTCTCCCGCGAGTAAGCCGTACACACTCGCTGCGTGCCAAACGCGCTTCGCGCTGTGCACGAAATTATTCGACTAATATTTAGCGTGTGTATTTTGCCATGTGTGTGTGTGTGTGTGTATGTGTGTGTGTGTGTGTGTGCGTGTGTATGGCACCGCGCACCCACACATAGCGACTTATCTGCGCGACGGCGCGTCGCTTTGTGCCGCCGCAGTATCTCGTAAAAAGGCGGTAATCGTCAGCTGGGATTACGGCAAACGGCTTTAATTAATGCCGTTGCTGGCATCGACGGCAGCCGACAGTCTACGACGGCAACGCGTAACGCGGCGAAGATAAATCTGCATCCTCCGGAACGGAGAAAGAGAGAAAAATGCAGCTGTCGCTCGGCCGCCGGGGATCTCCCGGGCACCTCGACTCTTACTTTTTCGTGGCGACCAAGAGCAAAAGAAAAAGAGATTACGCCGTTGAAATGTTCCTCCGCGTGTTTACGTTTTCCCGGGATTTATCCGCGCTCGTAAATTCTCGGCCGTAAGCAGCGGCCGTTAGAAAGAGAGAGAGAGAGAGAGAGAGAGAGAGAGAGAGAGACGTTTACGCTTCTAATTCCGTTTCGCGTTTTGTCAACAGATGTCCCATTTCCACCGTCGCACAAAATGACAGTGGCAGAGGTCTTCGACGAGCGGACAGATCGGCCGCGGCCGGAGGTCCTCAAACAGCACTTTATCCTGGAAGGTAGGATCGACGAGGCCGCGGCTCTTCGTATTATCAACGACGGAGCCGCTCTTCTACGCTCGGAGAAGACTATGATAGACATCGAGGCTCCGGTCACCGGTGAGTCTCTTTTCTCATCTCCTGGCGAAAGTTGCTCCCCGCAATTTTCCACCTCGATGAAAAACGGACGCGAGTCCTTGCGACTGCTCGTCCTGCCGGCCGTCTTAAAATTGACTCCGACGCCGGCTATGCGCTCGCGCTCGCGCGAGCTTTAATTGCAATCGAAAACTCGGCCCGCCGTTTCGCCACGCGAGAGCCCCCCTCCCTGCCCGCCTCCCGCCGCCCGTGATCAATTATCCTTGAATTAAGTTGGTCGCGGCGGTGAGGCCTCCTTTGTGGCGCTCGCTGATTGTTCTGGCAGCGTGGGATAGAGTGTAATAAATCCCACCCTCGGTTACTCTTCGATCGATTCGATCCTATTTCCTTCCACTGCCGCCCTTGCCCCTCCCCCCCCCCTCGCTCACCCCAGCGTCTTCCCGTCGTCCGCCGTCGTCCTTTTGGCGCACGCATCGTCGACAGTTATTACCCTACGCGAGGCCGCGATGCAAGTTCCTCATTAACGCGATTAATGAGCCATGGAATCCCCGTCGTTTTTTTTTTCCGTTTCATTCCTTTTTGCCTCTCCTCGAAGGACCCCCTCCCCCCATCGCGGGTCATTAAAACGACCGCCTGCTCCGGGCGGACAAATCCGCGCGAAATGTTGTTATTTCGCGACCGTCGCTTTGCCCCCTAATTGACGGGCTAATTAAGCACGCCGCCGCGGCGGAACGATAACCGGCTCTGATCAACCGCGCGATTGTTATTCGCGCTCTCGCTGATCGGGGCAATTAGCAAAAATCGCGACTAACCAAAGTAGGTAGGTGGTAGAGCGCGGCAGGGGCGACTACCCCCCGATGATTTATTTGTATATAACAATGGTGACCGCGTCAGCCAGTTCGCGAGCGAGCAAGCGAGCGCGTCAATCTCGCGCCGACCTACCTCCCCCTCCCGCCCCCGCCCTCGCCCGTATTTCCGCTCTCGCGCGAGTTAGACACGTCGACGAGGTCAGCGAATTGACCTCGGGGATTTATCCGCCGCGTTGTTCGACCGGTCGAAATCGCTCGTTTCTCACTTCCTTTCTCTCCTCTCTCTCTCTCTCTCTCTCTTTTCTCGTTTCGTTCTTCCCTTTCGTGTCTCTTTTTCTCCTCTTCCGCCGTTTTCACGCTCGCCCCGCGCTTTTCCTCGCTTCTTCGCCGCGCGCGACCATCCGTCGTCCGCATCCGTCTGCGACGCGTCCTCTCGCCGCGGCGTAATTCATCTTTCTAACCAAGTGCGCTCAGCCGTTCTCTCTTTCTCCTCCTCCTCCTCCTCCGCCGCCGCCGCCGCCGCCGCGCGATGCGGATTCACGTTCGACAATCGGACGCCCGTTGCACCGCAATTTCTCTCTGTCCAGCTCTCTCCTTTTTATTCCTCCTTCCGGGCGACACGTCTCTGCCAAAAGCGAGAACGAGAGGACGAGGACCGCTGTAACTGCATATACACACATACACACACGCACGCACACACGCTACCATTACCTCGTACAAAGCGAGAGCTCGCAACAAAGTAGCGCTGCCCACCGGCCGGATATTTAGATCGCTCCGAATTGCACTGACGAGCTTCTCAGCCCGCCAGCTCGAACCCTGAATAATGTGAGTTTAATCGAAAGGAGATACACACACACACACACATACGTGGTCCGTGTAAAAATTCAGCCTCCGGCCCGAGCGCTCCGCCGGCGACTCTCGCTTGATGAACCGTGACGTATGCCCGGGGAACGTGGCGCGGGGTGAGAGGGGGTGAGGGGGTGGATTAATCCGGAACGAGAGGAGGAAACGTGTGAAGCGCGCGGTGACCTATTGGAAAATTAATCGACGCTTAACCGCACGCTTCGAAAGATCGAAGCGTGTCGGCGCTTTATATTTCCAAAACCGGGCTTTCCTCCCCCCTCCTGCCGTTTGTGCGCCCTCGTGCACGACCTCTGCCCTCGGGGAATCCGGTGCGATGAACGTCGCAGTCCGGGCGCAAGGGCGCCGGCTTGATTCCGCCGAGAAACGCGAAAGCTTCTATATTCTCGCCGCGTCTTTCCCTCCGTCGCCTCGCGCAATTAGAGAGGCAAAGGGAGAGAGAGAGAGAGAGAGAGGGAGGGACGCGTTGGAAAGAAATAAAAACAAAAAGAAAATTCTCGCGGGGAGATGCGAGGTAACAAAGCGCGCGGTAATTGCCATCTAACTCGTTTGTGCGAGCAGAGCCGCGTTTAAATTACGTCGATCGCATCGCCGACGACATTTACGCAGCCGAAAACGCCGCTCGAACGCACAGAGGAGGATCAGAAGCAAGAATACACGTGTACACGCGTGCGTGCGTGCGTGCGTGTGTGTGTATGTGTGTGTGTGTGTGTGTGTGTGTCCACATCGTTGGCCTATTTATTTTATTTCGTATTTCCTCCGCTTTTATCGCCGTCGATCGCGGAGTTCAGTTAACACGACACTCGCGTAACCGCGTTTCCGGCTGCGTATCAATTTTGCGCGAGCACGGCAGGAAGACAATTAAGATAGCACGCCGCTAGATAACAACCGCTGTATACAATCTCCCCCCTCGCCGCCGCCGTCCCTTGCCGTCGTTTTCCATGTCGCGACCGCGCGCGCGGGTGAAAAAAAACGGGTTTCAACACAGCCGAGTGTTCGGACGAATATTCCCTCTTCTCGCCGAATTCTCGCCCGGTCTCTGTTCAATCACAGGGACTGACGAACCTTCTTTTCCGCCCCAATTTTGATCCCGACTGTTCAACACCTACGGATTCCGGGGCGCGTCAATGGAAATTTCGTCGATGTGGAAATCAAAGTCAAAAGTGGAAAATTTGCGCAGAAAGTGCACAAATTCGCCACTCGAGAGGACCTCTCGACAAAGTTACAGATTAGACAGAATAGCTTGATGCAGGCCTCGAAGCGTGAAATCAGCGTTACATATATTATTGAGGATGAGAGCAGGATGAAAATTTCAACTCGGCCGGTTCGGCCCGCAAGGAAGTTTCACCCGTAGGAGGCAAAAATGTTGATACGCGGAATCGCCGGAATGGGAAAAGTTAGATCGGCAGGCTCGCGCTGCTCGACGGCGTATTCGACGTTGAACGGCGCGATTTGAACGCGAGGCTGCTCCACGCGCGAAATTGCGCTCGGTGATACGCCGTATCGCCGAGTTGTACGTAAGGGACGTAAGGAAGTCACTTAACGGCGGCTCTTATCTTGTTCTTTTTTCAAGGCGGCGCGCTCCTCTCCTTAATGATCCCGTCCACGTTCCTCTCCCAGATTCTATCTTGCACAGAGAGAGAGAGAGAGAGAGAGAGAGAGAGAGAGAGAGAGAGAGAGAGAGAGAGAGAGAGAGAGAGAGAGAGAGAGGGAGAGGGAGAGACGCGAAGACGAGGACACCGGTAAAGCTTTACGGCCGCGCTTAACGAAGAAACTCGTGAAGGCTCTCGAGTGAAAAGAAGAGGGGGAGAAATGGAAGAGGGTCGCGAGAGGGAGGGCGGTGGGGGGGAGAGTGCGGAGGAATATTACCGCGGTGCCGAGCGATTATCGTAACGCGCTGTTTTATCTGTCCTATAACGCGAAAAACAAAGACGGGGGATGAGAAGGAGGGAGAGGGAGAGGGAGGAAAGTCCAAGGAAAGTTGGACACGCGGCTGAAACGACGGCCAACTTTGCTCGACTGCCACGCCGCCTCCCGAGGAAACGCACTAATCGCCGATGACGATCCATCTCCGTTCGTCATTACCGATAATTTGAATTTTCGCAAAGTTCGTTCGCGTCACGGCGAGGGTGGAAAACGGGGGGGGGAGGGGTGCGAAGGAGGGGACGTCGACTCGAAGCGCGGGGAGAAATTCTTTCCTCAGGGAGCGAAGAGTCGATCTTGCCGCTTGGCTATATAATTTCAGCGTGATCCACGCGCACATACACACACACACACGCGCGCGCGCGCGCAATACATGCACGTAGCGCCGCATTCTTCCAGAATGTTATTTCGAAAGAGAAGAAACGCCTCGTTAGTCCCGGTTGGAACTTCAACCGGGCAGGAGTCGCGGGCGTTCTGGAATTAAACCTTTTGAAATGCGCGAGCTTATTAATAACTTCAAAGAAGACCCGCGCGATTCCTCGAGGACACGCGTCTTCGACGCGCGCGCGCGCACACATCGCGGCGTGAAAGATCCACGGAGACGGAGGGAGAAAGAGAGGTCGCAAATTGCGATCATCCGATTGACGGCTCTCATTCCTCGAGCCGCCCGTTCGCTCGCGCCTCGACGGAACCGCCCGGCGATTGCGAACAATCGAGGGTTATACGTCGATCAAAGAAACGCGTCGCGAAACCGTACGACGGCAAAGAAGCCCCAGTCGCTTCAAAGGAAGCCCCTCCACCCCCCTCCGCCCCTTCTCCCCCGCCGTCCTGTTTCTACCCAATTATCCAGGCACAATTTCATCCTCTCCTCGCCAATCTGAGAGGCGCCCGGCGCTTGATGAAAATCGTTAGATCAGCCCTCTCTCTCTCTCTCTCTCTCTCTCTCTCTCTCTCTCTCTCTCTCTCGCTCTCTCTCTCTCGTTCGCTCACTCGCTCTCGCTCGGGCGCGCGCGCCCGAACGCTGGACGCTTCATTTTTTCCCCTCTTCTTATTTTTGCTCGCGAACGGCGCTCGCAGCGGCGCTTCGAGAAGCGTTAAATGTTTTATCATTTGCCGACGCGGCCGCCACATCGGTGTTGTTCGTCTAAATATTGAAGCTCGTCGATAACCGTTGACGATAAAATATGAACGGGAAAATAACGATAAATTCGACTCGCTCGCTCGCTCCTTTCGCGTCGCTCTTGCTCCCGCTGTTGCGCGGCCGCCTGAGCGTGTTCTAATTACACGAAACTCACGGCAACACAATGGCAGTCATGATTATATTGATCGACCGACCCCGATGCTTCCGGCCGCTTCGGATTTAAACTACAGGCACAAACGGCCGCCGCCACCGCCTGGCGGCACTATGACATTTGCCGTACGTAAACATTCCGGCAGCGGCAGCGGCGGCGGGGGAGGGGCCGTTTCTTTGGTGAAAACGGGCTTTCTTCGGGGCAAAAATGCGGGCCATTAAATTCGGTCTAACGGACGGACGCACGGAATCGCCGGGATAATTGCTTACACGTTGATTACACCTTTACACGGAACGGAATGGGCGTGGCGCGCGCGCGTTTGCGGGGGCGAAAAATCGAGCAGCTTTTACCCGCGCTCTGACGGCCTCTGCCTCTCTCTCTCTCTCTCTCTCTCTCTCTTTCTCTCTCTCTCTCTCTCTCTTTCCCTCCCCGATCATCCTCGCATTCTTTTTGCGCCAAGTAACGCCGAGAGTTAATACGAAGGCGATAAAGCGCGCTTACGTCGACGAAGGTTTCCTCGGGTTGACCTTTTAATAACGCGCTTGTTCCTCGGAGTGAAATATTTTTTCTCTCTCTCGCGCGCGCGCGCACATACACACGCACGCTTTCTCTCTCATTTCGGAGGACAGGCAGCTGCTGATGCGACTCGCGAGTTCAGGCGACGTCGCGGTCACCGAGTTGGATATCCGACGGCAAAGCGCGACGCAGAGCGCTTATGGTGCAGCGGCGGAAGTCTCCGGGACAGCAACAATGTGGCCGCACATGCTCGAACGGTAAATTATTCAGAAAACTCCCGGTGGGCGGGCGGCGGCAAGTTGCAGGACAACTCTCGTGGAACACTAATTGAGTCGCCGTCGCCCCGTGCCACCTCAGTGTGCGATGTGGGGGCGGGCGGGGAAGGGCGCTCTCGGCTTGCACGAGCATTTATAATACGTTACATCGACCTCTCGGGGGGGCCGATGGCGAGTGTACTCGGCTGCGAGCGTACTCGTTAATTATCTTATTAAATGCTAACGAGCCAAAGTCCATCGCTCGCCGCCCCGTCTTTCTCTCCCTCTCCGGGATCGGCCAGGAAGTTGCCCAATTTTCCCCCTTAACGCGCTCCCGCTCTCGCGCGAGGAGCCGAAGCCTCTTCCTCCTCCTCCTCTGTGATAGTACACGCCCTTTAATACTTGATGCTTTAATGCATAGGTAGTAGCTCTCGCGTTCGTATCGCCGGCGTCGAGGTAGGCGAACGTCGCTCGTTTCGTCCAAGTGGCCGCGACGCCACGCTCATTTCTTTATCGCTGCTTTAGCTCCATCGCTCGAACGCGATTTCAGCGCTCTCGCGAAAAGCGATCCGAGGGCGCGTCCTTGGCCTCCCGGCAATGCGAGGTCTCTCGTCGATCTTTCCCGTCTACGCGGACGACTACGACTTGCCGGTGTCTGAATCTTTTTTTTTTTTTTTTTTTTTTTTTTTTTTTTTTTTTTTTCCCATGATGACGAGAGCGTCGTATGTCGAACATATTATTATTCGTCCTACAGTTTGTTCTCGTGCAAATTCTCTTGAACTGCACCGTGTTTCCCAGTAGTGCGGGAATGGAGTTTGTGTCTCGCCGAGGAGCATGGCACATTCTCCGATGGTAGACTTTTAGTTGGTAAATTATAAATAGCACTTAAGCGACAAGAAATTAAGGCCGAAAGAGAGTCGATCATAAATTCGTGCTTTCGGCATTTTCACTGGCGAGGCGGAGCGAGCGCGATCGTGAATAACCGTCATTTCTTTTCCTCCTTACGAAATTTCCTGAATTTTCTCGCGCTTTCGAGTAACGCGGGAATAGATTGTCAGTAGAGTTTATCTCGCGCTGAAGCGCGCGATGTATTCGTCAATAATAACCTTCATCTCCCAAAATTCAAGTAGCGCATATGAGACGGAAGATTCTGATAATTCACAGCGGAATGTCAGAGTGTTCCACGCTTACAAAATTCGATAATATTTCCAGTCTAAAATTCTCCGTATCGGGTGAATCGGCGGTCGATACACGGGCTAACTAGACGATCACGGTCGGTGGGGGGAGGGGGGGAGCCTGAGTGGAGAGGAAGTCGTAGAGAGAGGCTGGAATGGCGTGCAGTATCGATTCCCGAGTTCGGTGCTGATCCGAATACGAATTCTCGCGCAACGCGTTACGCGAAACAATGTGTTCGCATAAAGGACCATCCTCTCGGAGACACAGAATGCTCGAGAAGCAATCGATATCGGGTAAGGTCGGGAAAGCAGGCCGCAGAGTCGACGACGACGACCTCTAAAGTTTATGGTTGCGCTCTCTCTCTCTCTCTCTCTCTCTCTCTCTCTCTCTCTCTCTCTCTTTCTCTGTCTCTCGACGTGGATTCAAAAGTATAATACTCGATTCCGGTGACTACACACGACGAAATATCGGCTACATTTTACCAGCGACGGATCACCGCGATGATCAGCATTCTTCTCGTCGATTCCTCCGCGAGAAGAGCAATTTCGCGGCAATTTCGTGCATCCAACTCGAATCCGGCGGCGTGTATCCGCCATCATACCGTCGCGCAATGGCACGAGTATTGACATTTCTTTTTTTCAATGTCTTTCAATGTCTTTTTAAATATTTATTATTTTTGATATTTAAAAATTTATAAAAATTTATTAAGTATTTATAAATATTTTAGATATTTTGAGAACGTGCAACAATCACTCCTATGTGTCACTCCAAAATAATATATCTTTTTTTTACTTTCGATAAATAGAATAGATCTATTGTGCGCATGTTTCGGCAAAATCTGATCTAACAATTATTAGCAAATTTAATACGAGAATTTTAGTAGCCAATCTTTCGGGGTTACTCTGGGAGGATGCGGTATCTTGCGTCGGTACGATTGCCTAATAACTAACCTTGAAATATCTACTGTTCACACAAGTGCAAGGTGAAGCGTACTTGTATTATCACAAAGCACGATATGAAATTATTCGGGTCATGATTCAGGAAATTTTAAATACTTATCACAGTCTCAAATTTTAAATACCTCCGTCCCACGCGTGCGTCGTCAAAAAACTCTGATCCGCACGTGTTTGATCCTTTTATTCACTCCAGGAGAACACTCGCACTTCGTGCTTCCTCCTACTCTCTCCCTTCCTCTCTCGCTGTGCTTCTGATTTCATGTTTCGTCGACGACAGACCATATTGGCGGGCAACAGCGAATATCGCGGCGCAATAACGGCCTTAATTGTTTATTTAATCCGCGAAACCAATTTGCACTCAATCGCCGGTCGCTCGGTCGGCGCGGAGGCTAACAACGGGGTTGGGGGGGAGGCGAGGGAACGGGGCGAAAGGCGTTCGGCTTTATACCCGCGCCAATTACGAGTTTAGCCGCGTGCGCGCGCGACAGTCGCGTTGGCGACGATAAAAGAATGAATTAAATGAAGCGCGCTTTAGCGAGAGCCGCTGGCCGCCTTGCCGGCGCAATCGCGGCATCTCGACGGGATAACAAGCCGCACTTTTATGTCGCCGTCCGCTGCTTTCCGTGGTCGGGCCAGGGGGGAGGGGGGAGAGGCATCAAAGCCCGTCCGCGACGCTATCTGCGAACGCGAGCGCATTTCCGCGCGCACCCCCCCGGGCGCCGGTATCGTTATTATCGCCGACCGGCCGGCCGGCCGACGCCGAGACATCGAAAGGGAGGAAATTATTTCGCGAGTCGGTAACAGTAAGCTCGTGTCGTCCGCGGGCGATCTCCAATTAGCGAGCACAATGCGAAAGTCAAGAACGAGCGCCGCGCTAGCGCATGCACGGGGTGTCCGGGAATTCAAGATCCGCGCGCAGGAGGAGCGAGATCGAACCGGACGAGAGGAAGTCGTGCGGCTCGCGATTGCAAATCTCGCGATAGTTGGCGGGAGGTAAATTCAAGAAAGTGTGTGTGTGGCGGAAGATGGCTTCCACCATGGCGCGGAGAGAAGCGTCAGGTTGGAATGAAACAGTTTTCTGATGACACGGACATTCCGGCGAAAGAGGATGGGGATCAATTACCGAGATTTCTGATCAGCTCGAACGGAATTGTGGTATTTTTTTTTTTTTTTTTTTTTTTCAAATTCCGGAATTTCTAAATCGCCGTGACTTTAGCGCAAAATTGCTTCGTTCGATCAAACGTTTTCCTCCCTTTTCCCGAGTCGACATTTTCGTCCCACTTGCGACTTCAATATTGCATTTAACGCTAATTTAACGCTAATTTAATACTTTGTGAAACCTACATCGACCTCCTTTGATCGTATTTAACCCACTGCTTCGCCGAGGAAGTTCCTCCTAAGAACCCGCAAGTGGCAAACTTGTGCATATTTTATCACCTGGAGGCGCCGAGTAGGATTTCACAATTTCTGTGTAAATTAAATTCCCATTGCTTCTCCAGAAGCCCCATGGTAGATGTGTTGAACGGTCGAGGTCGAGGACTGGGTTAAAATTTTAACCGGGGTTGCTATCGGCTGCTGATAGTAGGATAGCAGAGTAACGCAGCGAGCGATTTGCGACACAGGATGGAAGGATCAGACGTCTGATGTGCTTTACGACCCAAGAATGAAACGAAGCATTTTTCATAGAAATTCGAAGCCGTTTTCTCGATACATGCCCGCCCTCATGTGGTCGTTCATATCGCGCGAATTAATTCCCGAATAATCACTGCGGCATTTGCAAAACGGTACGCAACCAGCCTTTCTCGTCCAGACTGGTGATGAATTTAGGACACCGTGTATATGCCGCAGGCACACACGCGCACGCGTGGCCCGGGCTGAGAGCGGCGAAAAGGACGAGCGGCTCTCGTCCTAGACACACGACGGTTACGGGAACGTATTTATGCGAGAGCGAATTATCGATGCTGCCGGCAAGGTTTATCGATCGGCCGAGATGCGCTCGTGAAAAATGTAGATACGTACATGCCGCGTCGATGCTCCGATCGCGCCGTCGCGCTGGGCCGGGCGGCCTCTGAAAATGATATTTAAAGAAATAAAGGTCCCTCGCGTGTTCCACCGGAGGCGACCCGCGTTTGCCGAAAAGCCCCGCGAGTTACGATAATCGCTTTCTACCGATACACGCCGGCGAAGGTGTGTGTGTGCGTCACGTAACGTGGACCGCGCGCGCGAGCTCTCTTTGACGCGCGTGGACTTGAGCGGAATAACCCGAGTCGAAGTTTCTACTTTCGACCTCAATATTCCGTTTCACGTCGGTTTCATACTCTGCGAAGCCCGTGTCGCGATCTATCTTCATTGTATTTGACCTACAGTTTTTTACTGGCGCACCCTGCTGAGGGTTCTATCTTTGCCTACAAGCGGCAAATTGTGCGTTTTCTGGCAACTTTTGTTTCTATATGTTCAATTTCCAACCCGAGTCGAAATTTTGAGTCTACTTTCAACCTCGATATTTCGCTTAACGTTAATTTCACGAAGCTCACGTTCCTCCGAGCTGTTCCTCCGAGACGTCTTTTTCCTCCGAGAACCCACAAATGGCGAGTCGTGCGTTTTCCGCTATTTGGAGGGTCGAAACTTCTGCTTCTATAATATATAGGCGACATCGCCATTGGTCCCCCGAGATTGGGCAGTCGAGGTCGAAAATGGGGCTAAAATTCCGGCTCGGGAGTGGAAACGCACGGGAAGAGACGTCGGCCGGCCTGCGGAATGCAGCAAGATGCTGCGCTGCACGAAACTAGGTCGGCCGTGCCTTTCAGAAACGAAGGGACGTGAGCCAAATCGTCTCTTCTACAGCGGCGAGCCGCTCTATTCGAAAATGCCGTTCGAGACGGCGAAAATAAGCGCAAACTCGCAAGCCTCCGCTGCGGAGGTGATGTTCGCTCACGAGGACACGCGGCCGACGTTCTACTCGTGGCACATTGTTGGCCGGCCGTTCTCAGCAAGCCTTAACCAAGCCTCGTTTCCTCTGCCGAGACGCAAGAATAGAAGCGTGTATGAACGGTTTAACCCATTAATGCCGGCTGGGACTGAAATTTCGCGTTGATTTCAATATTATGAATTTTCATGAAAATGCTCGAAAATTTTAATCCAAAGTACATTACTAGGGGTTTTCGAGGTCGCTCTTTCCGAATCCGCTGCGAGAATTATAAAAAAATGAGTGTTTGTGTTGATTTGTAACGGTTTTTTTTTTTCCCTAAAATATGCGATTTTTTCTCGTCAATTTTTTTTTAAATCATGGATTTCACCTTGATAAAAATGTTGAATATTACTGAAAAGTACTCCAATCCTCGTGTCCTCGAGACTTGTAATTTCAAACATACTTATCTGGACATAAAATTTTTCGTACTTTTCAAATCTGTAATAAAAAATATAAGTTTTGCACTAACAAATCAACGTTGGGCCCCTCGTTAGGCCCAAATTTGGGGCCTACCACGTGAAAGAAGTCGGTCAACAGGACAGGTTTTATTTTGGATAATTTTTCATAAAAATGATGCACTCGTAACGAGTTATTCGACCGAGTTCCCAAGGATCCGGCGATATCTATGCTATGATACACGCATATTGAAATCGTCATATTGAAATTACGAAATTGCAAAAAATTTCAGAACCACATATATTTTAAGTACAAGTCTCGAGGACATGATTGGAGTACTTTTCAGTAATATTTTCAGTAATATTCAACATTTTTATCAAGATGAAATCCATGATTTAAAAAAAAAGTTGACGAGGAAAAATTGCATTTTTTGGAAAAAAACCGTTACAAATCAATACAAACACTCATTTTTTTATGATTCTCGCAGCGGATTCTCGGAAAGAGCGACCTCGAAAACCCCTAGTATAATGTACTTTGGATAAAAATTTTCGAGCATTTTCATGAAAATTCATAACATAATTGAAATCAACGCGAAATTTCTGTCCCAGCCGGCATTAATGGGTTAATTTATATTTCCATCGTGAAGACTGAGATGAGATGCCGATGGACGTGCGTTGTATCGGAAAGAGACGAGCCGAAATGTAGAAAATGGGAACAGAATTTTTCTGAAAGATTGTGATACGAAATACCGGGACAATCGTCCGAGAGAAGTAGAGTTTTGTGCGAAATATAAAATGCGGAATGTTGGAATTGTCCCGCTGCAGAGCCGAGTGCATTAGCATGTATTCATTTAAGTACGGCAAGACTGTACTGACGCGAATAGATATTAATATGCCCGGGCTTATTCTGTTTTCGGGATAATAATTCCTCCGCGGGACAATCGTACATTTCGGTACAAAATTCTACGCCGGGATATTGTCGCTCGATATTTGGATTTCGCTATTATAACTTTCCGCTAAATTGTCCCGGCTCCCGCATTTCGAGATTTGGATTTTACAGGACAATACATGTCCACTCTGTATAAATTTGTTCCTTTAAATATTAATGACTAATAATCGGGATATTCAATATCCCGATGAAGGTCTGACTCGATTAATCTCAGTTGGATTACTCTAATCCAAAACAAATTCCAATGTCTCTCCTTTTTTTCTCTGAATACGAACAACGAAACGAGGCTTTTCTCGACGAGCAGCGGTCAGCAATGTAAGAATCGCGAGAGAGTATTGTCTTCTCTCTCTCTCTCTCGAATTAATTGGGCCGTTTGGTTAATTCGTCCAGAGCAGATCTCGCCGCCGTTTACTCGTCATTTATATCGACACGCAAACATGACGCAGAGAGCGTGATCTTCGCGAGATTCGATACGTAATCCTCCTAGCTCGCGTTCGCAAGGACGCGCTTAAAATCCCGCGTCAAAGTGCGCGTCCAAGAGCGAGCAGGATACATCGCGCGTAAGCGCGCTCGCGAGCTTTCGTCGGGTAACGCGGCCCAGTAAAAGCTGGGCGAACCGGGATCGGAGCGGATTACGACACAATAAACGTCTCTCGTAGATCGTCGTCGACTGTCGTTTTACGTTCCGTCGCATAACCGACTATTCGTCGGCTGTCGTTAACGTTTAACAGCCGTGCAATAAAACGTAACGCGCGCGCGCGCTACGACGAGCCGCGACACGAAACTTGCGACGGTACAAAAAAAAAAGGGAAAAAAGAGCGAGAGAGAAGCGAAGAAATATGTAAAAACGTAAAACGCGATTATTAAATCGTGTGACCACACCTGCCTTCCAACCACCAGGCTATTCTTTATTCCCTTCGTCGACCGGTCCGTAAATCGTAGCGGGCACAGTACGTGGCCGGCCAAGGTGAAATAAAAAAAAGAAGAAAGCACGTAAAAAAAAGAAACGCGCAGATGACATCTGGCGAGCGAGCGTACGTACTACGTATCGTTCACGCCGACCGCAATAATTAAGACTAACCGATTAGTCGCGATAGTGTGTCCGGCCGCAGATATTATCGGGTGGATTTCAATAACGCAGTTCGTGACTCCCCCTCGAGGTTGCCTTTACCTCGTCGGATGTATCCTTGGAACCCGCGGGGTCAAGGGCGAGTGAGCGAGCGAGCGAGCGAGCGAGAATGCGGCCGCGATTCCGCGATTTCGCCAACGACATCCGGCGCGATGCATCGCGCGGCGACGACTTTTGCGCGATTTCTCGCGCGTTCCCGCGGCTTTCCGTGTTGCCGTTCCCACCCTTTCGTCCCGCGATTGTATCGTTATAGAAATTTATATTTCATTCCAGACCCGGGACGGACTTCGATACGACTCTCTCAATCCCGGCACATTTCCTCATCTTCATTTAATCGTTAAAATCGGAAAATTCAGGCTCAATGAATGAAACATAAATAAGATCGCTCGCGCTTCTGTTTAAATGCCTCCCCCCCTCCCTCTCTCTCTCTCTCTCTCTCTTTCTCTCTCTGTCTGTCTGTCTATCTCTCTTTCTCTTCGGGGCTTGCGATCGCGCTTCGAATGCGGCAGATGTGTCTCGGTAGTAGCGTTGTACTCCAGCGGCGCGGGGAGGGGCGGGGTAGGAGGCATCGTCGGTTATTACAAGGTAAAACGATCGCGTCGGCAACGGCGGCGGCGCGCGGGTTCAAGGCTGACTGCAGTCAGGGCCGATAAAGTTAGCGGGAAGTTGGGCGAAATAGCGCGGGATTTACCGCGCCCTTAAGTCGAGCCCTGGTCGGATCGTAAATTGAAATCTATTTCGAAGTGAAGCCCGACTTTATTATCGCGCCCCTCAAACTTTCCATCGATCCGGCTCCGTCGACTGCGCCGACGGTGACGGCGACGGCGACGGCGACGGCGACGGCGACGGCGACGGGGGTGACGATGGCGATGAATTTATATGCGAACGAGACGACTGGCCGTTCATTCGTTTGTTCCTTCGTTCCCTCGTTCGTGAGGAGAAGCTAATGCGGTTAATCGGACTACTCTCCCACCCCCTCTCTCTCTCTCTCTCTCTCTCTCTCTCTCTCTCTTTATACTTGTCCTGCCATCTTTTTCTCTTCCACCTCCTTCGGAGAGGCAATTCTTCTACTTTGGGCGATTTCGAATCAGGGTCGTCGGGCGAGCAGCGAAGACTCGAAGGACTTGACGACACGTCGGGAAGCTGCAGCGTTCCTGCAGCCGAGTAATATCCTGCGGTGTTTCGAACATTCATTCATCCTGCACTCTCGCCTTTAGCGTTTTCGTCGGGTGAGAGGCGACTTTCGAGCACTCGCGGAGAACAGGCGGTAGCGTATGCTTCTTTTCCCCTTTCCTCCCTCTTTCCTCCTTCTTCCCGTTTCCTCCGAGGCAATTCCGCCGAGAACGGGTTCGCGTTATATCCCGGCGAGCGCGACACGCGAGTATGCATGTACTAGCCCGTTACTTCGTAGAGATACGGCCAGCAGAGATAAGGGCCCGTGACGGGTGTCGGGAAAAAGAAGGCACGAATCGCGAAGAAACGCCCTCGTCTAAGGACTAGTTCCTCCCCCAGTGTACCTACCCCCCCCCCCCCCGTGCGTGATGCAGCCTCGGCGGTTCGAGGTGATGCGAGGAACCGTTTAATCGTTTGATCCCCATCGGCTGGGAGATTTTTCCATCGCGTGTCGCGGCTGAACAAATGTAAGAAAGACAGACGAGGATAACACTTGTGCATGCCTGTGAATAGCGGCGGGAGAATACAGTCTCACGTCTTGTCTCGAGACTCGTTTTAGCGAGAAGACGAGTAACGTAAGTCTGCGCACGCAATCGTGACCGGCTGACTCCAAGACTGCAGCCGGAGCAGCTGAGAAGTGATCGTAATTTCGAGTGAAAATTATTCCAACTTTTATGTGAAGTTTAAGCTTTTACATGAAGCTTCTAATGGACGTGGAATAAAACTGAAAGGAGCGCATCAACATTTTTAAACTTGCGCTCTCGCGTAACGTTGCTTTTTCTTTCTTTTTCGAAAAAAAAAAAAAGAAGAAACCTCACACTTCGCCTGTCCCGGCAGAACTAGATCGCGTTAGCGGTCTCGGTTAGAGTTCCATTGCTAATGACCTCGTAATATCATCGAGAGAAAAGTATTTCGGGGAGGAGGGGGGCGAGTTTTGCAAACGAGCGTGCGTCCGACGCGAGTAAAATCCAAGACGCACGATCCAGCGATTTTCTTTACGTCGCGGATAAATCGCACGGGCGGATTCTCGTTAGCTCGGCCGGCGAGGCTCTCGTCAGGCGACCTCTTGTTTCAACACGCGATGCAATCTTCGGAGAGCAGCTCGCGGCCGCGATAGCGAAGCGTTTAATGAAAGCAAAGTTACTCGCCGCGCGACGTCGCGATTTATCTCGCGGGAGGGCTCCGGGTTATCCGCCGCGCGGAATTCTTCGGCCTCGAAGGGGGGGACGAATCGGACTCGAATCGACATTTTGACCGTTTCCGAGCTGTCCAGCTTCCTGATAGATTCTGCAGAAGCAATGGAGGTTTCGTCCGTACAAAAACGGATATCCCCTATCGAGCGCCTCTGCGCGGCAAGAAACGCACAACTTGCCACTTGTAGGTTTGAGGCGAGCCTTTTGGCAAAGCTTCGGGTTCAATATGATTAGAAGATGTTGACGTTCGCGTCAAAGGGTTAAATGAGCGTGAAATGGCATATCGACGTCGAGAGTGAAACTGTCTGACATGTATAGAAAAATGGGTCAAGCGGGGGATCTGTCGTCGCAGGTGGAGCTCTGGAGAAGAAACGACTTTTGTTGCAACTTGATTCAATCTTCATTTTAGTCCGCACACTCGAACGTTCGTCTCTTCGAGACGAACGTTCGAGTGTGCGGACTAAAACCGAGTGAGCGACGAATGATAAATGTGTGTTTGTATCGCGAAACGGCCTACGACCGGGCGCGTGTTTTCCAGCGCAGTTTCTCCAAGTGTTGACACCGAGATGTCGCTCACAGCGCCAACTGCTAGAAACATTACGTCGTCAATAGTCGTCCGAATTCCTGGTTCACACACTCGAACGTTTTTCGCGAAAGAGTGTGCAACGCGTATGTGTGTGTGTGTGTGTGTGTGAGAGAACGAACGCGTCTGGTCGAAAATGTCCAACTCTCGACCTGGTAAGTGATCGGGCATTAACGACAAGTCGCGTACTTTTACATATATTGTTGCGGAAGCGTGACTTATTCGGCGTCCCGCAAGGACGCAAGGACGATCTGACACATTCTCACTTGGACTCCCGTGCTTGGACTGTACGTGCAAAATGTAGAAATTTACACAAGCGACCCTAGTTACACAACGTTAAAGCTGTGCGAACCCCTCAGAAGGCAAGTGATCAACGCTCCACTTTTCATAAATGTCTCAATTTTGAAAAAGTGGCCGCTCTTGTGGCGTGTCTCCTGCTACTGAAAATGAAGAATTTAAAAGGACTACTTGTCTACCTCGGGAAACAGAACACGCGCGATAACGACAACTTTTTCGCCCTCCTTCTCTCTCTCTCTCTCTCTCTCTCTCTCTCTCTCTATGTCTCTTTCGCGATCTCCCTTGCTCCGTCCGTTTGTCGAAAAACACGCCCTCGACTTAATTAAGCCCATCTTGTTAATTAACTATCGAGCGAACAGAGGACACTCGAGATCCCGCGGCGGAAGGATTTATTTCGTTGCGTCAGGACACACCAATCGGTGGGGGCCAATTTCTCCCCCCTTGAGAGGAAAGGAAACAGCGAGGAGGTTGGAGGGAGGGAGGGATGGAGGGTGCGAGCGAGCGAAGCTCGCCTCGCCGTGTATGCACGATCGCTCCCTTTGACGCGAGAAATAGTTCGCTCGGCTGGCGCATAATCGTGACGAGGTCGCCTCCGCGGATCCATTAAAAATGAGAGAAAACGCGTATTCATCATCGAGCGAGGCCACGCGGCGGCGGCAGCGGCCTGAGGATCGTTACGGACCGCCAAGCTCTCTCTCTCTCTCTCTCTCTCTCTCTCCCTCTCTCTCTCTCTCTCTCTCTCTCTCCTCGTCTCTGCGGCGAGCACGCGAAAGAGAAATGAGAATTGCCTTTTACCACACAGCGCGCGAGCCGAGTACTCGCGCCGAAACATTTCAGTCGGCCAAGGCGAGGCGAGGCGAGGCGTGTGCATTAAGGGGATTAAAGACGAGTGGTCTCGACGCGCCGGGCGTCGGGAAAAGGCTGTGAGAAAGAATTGGCGGGGAAGGGGGAGAAACATCAGCGATGTAAGTTCAGAGATAGCGGCGCGACGATTTATCGCGCAATTTCTAAACGGCCGACAATGCACGCTGATTTATTTATTTACATTACTCCCCCACCGGGCTCGGGCAAAGCGCGAGCGATGAATGATGTACAAACGTCAGGGAGAGAGAGAGAGAGAGAGAGAGCGGCGATTGACCGCTTAAAATTCATGGACCGAGTCAATGCTTCGTTCGACCGCGATAATGAAAACTCAGCCCCGCGCTGTTTGCCTAGCGCCGGCCGCCATCGCCTGGAAAAACCGTGTCCGGATCTATCGCGTTATTAAGTGCTAATTAGTCGCTAATTAGTTACCGCAGTCTGGAATTTATTACTCTCCTCTCTCTCTCGCCCGTATCGGACGGAAATTAATTCTAACACTGGGCGAACCTTGGCGAACGTTCCCCCGATTGTTCACCGTCGCGCGTTTCGGAGCGGTTGAGGAAAACTCAATCAATCCTGCCGCGTCGATCCTCTTTGCGGGAATATTATAAAACTTGTGCTCCACGTAGCGAGCACGCGAACCGAGTTGTTCGCAATTTAATAATCTCGATTCAGGAACACTAAACTCGGCAGGACTCTCACTTCGAGTCAGTTTGATAAAATGTCGAAAACAACCGACAGCCTGTGAGAGTGCAGCGCGTATGCAACTTGTGCGCGGCGCAGCATGATGCGTTATTCAATAAAAAATTATCACCGCGCGAGGGAAAAAAAACGGGATGAAAAGAAGAGGGGCCGCTCGTCGATGCAGTCGTCATACAGAACACAGTCTCGATTCGAGCCGCGTTTTCCGCGTCGGGGCGAGGTCGTGAAAAAAGAAGCGGCGGCCGAAAAGAGCCGCTCGAATGCGGGCCGATCGGCAGATCGATCCGGCGCGACGCGACGGTTTGAAAGGCTCCGAGAGAGACGGAGAGAGGAACGCTTGTCCATTCTCCGCTCGGTATTCTTCCGTCTCTAATTTCGGAGCGCGCGCCGTTTCGAGCGTTGACTACTGCGTGACCCGGCGCTCAGGTATCGCGCCGGTATTCATCGGCCATTGCTCGCGACGATTCGCTCGGCTCCACGATCATTCGATATAACCTCGACTCGACGTTTGATTACATCTCGCCGGCCCGGCTTCGCTCGCGACGCGACAGGGAACTCGACGCCCGCTCGCCTCATCGGAAGCCACCACCGCCCTCAAGCACCAGTCACTTTGCAGTTCATCGGCGAAGGCCGCGCAATTATCGCGCCTCCCCGTGTCTCGCAGTCCCTCGTTTCGCTTTCGTGCCCTTCCCCCCCCGCCCTTCCGCGCGAAGAGGGAGGGAGTCTGAGCAGTTCCGGTGAGCATTTTCAACTCAACGTCCTTCTTACCGTCTCTCTCTCTCTCTCCTCTCCCTCTCTCTCTCTCTCTCTCTCTCTCTCTCTCTCTCTCTCTCTCAGCCGTGAAATATAGAATATAGAAATAATCGTGAAAATGCAAATGGTGAGGGGCGGAAATATCGATATGATGACGGGCGAACTTGCCAGTCTTCCAGTCGCAGGTGGAAAGGGGCGCGACTCGCTGCACGTTTCGCCCTCCTCCCGCCGGCGCGCTGTGAGCGCGCGAGCTAATAGAATCGCCGTTCGACGACGGGAATGAAGAGCGATCTTAATCATCGCGCGTCCCCCGGTCACCGAATAATAACGGCCGGCGGTCCCTTGCTACTTCCGCCGGCTCGGTAGAGAACAGGCCAGAGTAGACTCTTTAGAGCGCAGGAGGGCGAGGGGGGGGGGTGAAAAGGCTCAGCGCGCGAGTGCCTCGAGGCTTGGAGTCGACTCGGCTTTGAAACGATAGAAGGGTCGTTCCGTCGAACGCCACACACACACACACACACACATGCGCAATTGTGCTTTACCTGCTACACGGCGAAGGGAGGGAGGGAAAGAAGGTCCGACGTTGGCCCAGAAATTGCGTCGGTCAATGCGGGGGCGGGAGACTCTGAAACCGCGTCTACAGTCACGACTATCACGTGCGAGAGGTAGCGGTTAACTCTCTCTCTCTCTCTCTCTCTGTCTCTCTCTCTCTCTCTCTCTCGTGAAGTCGTCGGCGCACGTGCGTCCTCCGAAGGACAGTAGACGGTCAGTCGTGACGGCGGGAGGAGGGGAGCGGGAGGGACGGTCAGGTGGGCTTACCTAAACGAGGTGATCTCGGCGGTTAGTCGTGAATTTATAATGCGGCACGATCGACGACCCGAAGGAGGGAGAAAGAGGAGGAGGAGGAGAAGAGAGAGAGAGAGAGAGAGAGAGAGAGAGAGAGAGAGAGAGAGAGAGAGGGAGAAAGGGCAAGAGGGAGAGGGAAAGAGGAGAAGAGCGGGGGAGGAGGACACGTAGAGCGAGGAAGAGAGGAAGAAACGAGCGAAACGAAACGGCGGAGACGAGGCGAAGCGCGCTCGCATGTTACGTACTTTCGATCTATCTATTTATACCGCGGACAATCGTGCTCTCTCTTTGATGTGTGCACTGCCGATGGCCACGCGTGATCTATCTTTAGCACTCGGGCTGCAACTTCGCCCCGCGGCCGCGTAACTTATTAACGGCGCGCGCGCGGGCCCGGAGGACATTCTTGGCGAGTCATAAATCGCTCGAAATAAAATCGCCACGCCGTGCGAGAGACACGGAGCCAACGAGGAAGATAAAGGCGGAAGCGGAGGAAGAGGACGGAGGGGGGGAAGGGAGAGGGACAAGCGCGCGAGTTTCTCCGTTCGGCACGCGGCACTTGTTATGATTTAGTCTGCTAGGATCGCGCTGGGAATCCAATTCCGTCTCGTTCGATCTGACCGCCAGAGAGAAGGAGAGAGGGAGAGAGAAAGGGGGCGAGAGCCGGCCGGTCCGTTCACGTGTCCATCGGCCCGTCCGGTCGCATGCCGATGGAGCTTCTCGAGTCGGTTCTGCGACCGCGTACCGCCGATAAAATTAGAAATTCCATTATCCGCCGTTGATTTTCTCCTTGTCTTGCCGGCCAGGGTGACAAGGAATAATTATGCTTCACCGGCGCACGTGTGGTGCCGACCAGGCTTCTTCTACTTCTTCTTCTTCTTCTTCTTCTTCTTTTTCTGCCTCCGCTTGCGATAACGCGAATTAAGCTCGCGGGATCGAAGACGACAAGAGAGAGAGAGAGAGAGAGAGAGAGAAAGAGAGCGAAGGAAAGGAAGCGAGAGCCGCCGTGTAAGCCGAGTCGAAACTTCAACCCGATTTTTAAACTCGATATTCCATTTGACGCTAATTTAATACTCTGAAGCCTACCGATCACTGATCGTATTTTTTTTAAGCTATAGATTTGCCGAGAGGCTGTCTTAAAAACCTACAAGTGGCAAGTCGCTTTCTGCCATTTATAGGCGCGCGAGGCTAGGCCTTCAGTCCTGACGTGAAATTCTCGCAGAATCTGCGCGAGTGAGACGGTTCAGATCGAAATTTGATCTCGCTTTCGACTTTTGACGCTAATTTTCTACTCCGAAGCTTCCATCCCAATCCTATTTTGATTCTTTGCTTTCACAAACTGATACACCCAGATTCTCCAGAATCGACGGACGCGTCGGACAGTCGAAATCGAAGACACGGCGGACATTCCCGTCCGCGGGACAATCGCGACTTCTCTTCGCTCTCGCTTACTTACGGATTACTTCTGCTCCACTCGCTCACATCCGATTAATTATGTCCGACACGAAGAGGCGGCAGGGGGAGGGGGTAGTCTTTCGCGGCCGGTCGCGTAATATTCCGGCGGACGGCGCGCGCGTCGTGTCGGAAAATCAATCTCTCTCTGGGAACAAAGTGTGTCAGGCATTAACCTAGACTTCCATCGGCCGCATCCTCTTTGGCGCGTCAATCGATTCCTACAATCCTCTCGTGCGACCGGATCGCCAACGCGCGTACGTGACCGCGTCCAGAACGCGCGAGCGCGAGCGCGCACACGTAAACACACACGCATTACCGGCTGCATTATGCGGGCTCTATAATGCGCGGTATTGCTTCCGCTTTAAAGAGAGGCTGTTTGCCGAAGACGTAGCCAAGCGAGGCGCGCGCCCACGTTAACGCGATATCGCTCCGCTAAAGCGCAGGCGATGAACGACCTTGCGCGCGCGCGCGCGAAGGCTTTTAAGAACGGCGGTGTCGGCTTAAAAGGATTCTCACACGACGGGAGTCGCGTCGATCCTCCGATACCGCGAATATTCATTCAGCTCAGGTCTATAATTTATTTTGCCGATTAAACAAACGAAAAACGCGCTTCTCGCGGCGCGCGGTACTCCATTCCCGACGTTTACCGAAAAAGCGTCTCGGTTCCCGAGACGAGATTCTCGTGTGTGAAACGAATCATTTCACGTATATATACGCGCTGCTACCACTTGGAGCAACAAGAAGATTTAATTGGCACCGAGAAGCACAATTCTCTGTGAGATTAATCATTTTCTCTTTCCCCCGCTGTAACGAGCGACCCTCCTCCCGGCAGCGCGAGCAGATTTACCTCATTTGCAACTTTCGCCCTTGAGGAGGGCTAAGTGGAAGAAATCATATTCGGTACTTTTCCGTGTTTTATTCAAGACAGACAGAGAGAGAGAGACCGGGCTGCGAGCGGCAATTTAAATACGTCAGCAACGAAACTTATCACCGCATTGCGCGTGCTATATCCTCCATACACTCTATTCATTACGCCGCGCTATTATTCTCGCCGATTTATTCTGCGCTCGTGCTCTCTCTCTCTCTCTCTTTCTCTCTCTCTCTCTCTCTGAGAGGCGAGCCGCGCTATTTCGCGTTTAATTAACCCGGCACGGCGCGCGCTCGCGAGCGAAGGATAGGAAGAGGAGAAGGGAAGTAGGTGGAGCAGAGAGGCGAGATTTCGGCCGGACTTGCTCGCAGGATCGGAAAAACCGATGGCGAAAACACCCTCCTGTCCCCGGCCGGGCGCCCAGCTTGCCGCGGTGACCGCAGCTCGTTATGCCCGAATTTACTTTGGCAATCACTCCGGGCCGTCGCGAATAATCGAAAAGAGCGGAGGAGCCGCCGTTGCGAAAGCCTGCCGTGCGCTGCCCGAGGACGCGCAAGGTCGTCTCACGGACATCGGTTACGACGATTGTCCCCTTTTTAATTAAATGAACCTTCGCGTGTACACACGCGACGGAACAACGCGCGTGAACAACGTCCCTCCGCGTCCAGTTCGGCTTTGCGTGCGTGCGTGCGTGCGTGTGTGTGCGCGCACGCAGGTGCGTAGGAGCGTCATCCTGCCGCGGCTGTGATTAACAAAATGATTAAAATCGCACTGCGCGCGCACGCCCGAACTATTAGCCAATCAAAAAGGTTCGGTTTTGCGTGTTAAAAAATTAAACGAGGACGGAAATGTTGAGAAAAAAATATTACAATTGACGTGTGAGTAAAATAATTGATAACTCTTTGTTGCCAACAACGGGGGGGGGAAGGGATCTTCCTGGCCATGGTGCGTCCTCGAGTGATGGGCGGGAGAAAAATTTTTTAATCATTTCTGCGCGCACTCCGTTTTGTCAACACTCATCTCCAAATGCCACGACGTGCTTCTGCAGCTTTTGTTTATCCAGTATGAAATTCATACATGAAGTTGAAAAAAATTTATACCAAAACAAATAAATTCATAAAGACACAGATTGACTCGCGCGCAAGTCTGCTTGCGCGCGATACGCATAAACACGCCCGGCAGATCTCAACAAGACTCGAACTCGAAAAGAGAAAACGCACCGATTTTCTTTCCTTTTTTTTCGCGCACGACCCCCACGATGTGGGAAACATCGAGCCGTCCATCCGGGGAGCGAGACGCGGTGAAAAGTCGCGGCTGCGTCGACGGCCCGGGGCCAGCCGCTGATCGCTTTGCGCTTCCTTTGCGCACATTGTTTCCGCGCTCTCGCGAGGAGCAGGGAGGAAAAATACGCTCGAACCTACGGCGCGCAGAGAGAGAGAGAGAGAGAGGGCCCAGGGGGTGAGACGGGGTCGCGCAGCACACATTGCCCGTAGCGCTCGTTCGTTTATCTTCCCCGGCTGTTTCGCTCGGTACCAAAGGCACCGCAAAGCCTGCCCGGTCTACCGGCGACGGAAGAGCGATTTCAATTGTTCGCTCAGCCGCGACGGCTCAGTCGCGCGCGAGCTTAAGCGTCGTCCTCGACGGACGACGTGGCGGCGATCTCGAGCTCGGCGGGATCGCGCGAGGATTCAGCTGGCCCGAGTCGAAATTTTGCTCCCACTTTCGAGTGTATCGAGTTTTCAGCTTTGCTTCTCTCGCAGAGCAACCTGCTAGCGACACGAGTTGTTGTTCGCCATTTAGAGGCGCTGGGGAGGACTTCAGGTCGAAATTCTGACCCTACTTTCGACCCGGATTCTTCGGCCCAGTGAGAGGACTTTTTTTCCTCGCAAAAAATTCGCAAGAGTTCATTTCTCTCACTGGAATGTCTCTCTTCTGCTTCGAACTGCGTTTGACGAAAAACGCTCAGCGCGTCGGGAAGCCCTCGAATCCATCTCCGCTCCGAAGCTCACTTCTTCTCTCGCCTCTCTTTCTTTCAATTTCACCCTCTCCGTCTCTCTCCCTCCAAGCGCCTCCGGCGAATCGGCGAGAACGAGCGTCGCCGAGTGGCTCGACTCGCTACGACACATACCAGGTGCGCGCTGTCTATGCGCCTGTCATCGCGGAGATGACAGGACGTCGTGGACGGTCGTAAAGTTCCGTTTGGGTCTCTCCGCGATGGACGGGATCGTCCCGCGCGGAATGTCAAGGACCGGCCGGGAGAAAGAGAGAGATGCGCTCGAATTCAGCCCGGCGACGCGTAACGACGGTCGTCCTCGGACGAATAATCCGCCGGTTACGTAGCGCTACGTGATAGAAATACGGGAGAGCGTCCTGAGGGCTCTCGTGACCGGAGGACACAAGTGGCCGCGGCGGCCGTTGCACTTACAAGTTGCTCAAGCTAATTGTAAGAGTCGCCCGGGGAATTTGGCCGGCATAATGCAGCGGAGACGTTCGAATCGCGTCACCTGGCGATAATTAATAGCGATCACACGAACGCCCGGTGATTTGCGGGCGACGCGTCGACGGTGTCGACGAGCGAGCTCGAGCGGCCCGACGTTGTTACGTCATCCCGCCGACGACGGCGACAAAAAACGAGGAAGAATGACGATGACGACGACGACGACGACGACGACGAAAAATGATGAAGAATGACGAGGACGATGAACGAGGACGACGACGACGACGAAGAATGATGAAGAACGACGACGACGATGAACAACGAAGAACGATGACGACGACGACGAAGGACGACGAAGAACGACGACGACGACGACGAAGAATGATGAAGAACAACGACGACGACAATGAACGACGAAGAACGACGACGACGACGACGAATCTTGCGTTTCATGTCGCGATGCTGCGGATTGTGCAGTCGCGCGACACCCCCCGGGACATGAAGGCGCGATATGTATCGGATTCACCCTCCAACTTTGAACGAGAACATGCACTCGACGAGTCGGAGCGAGCGGAAAGTCGCTCGAATTCCAGTGACTCGGCTCTCTCGCTCGACTTTTCGAGTGGAATTTCAGCCAAAGTTGATCTCTTATTCTACGAGGAAGAGAGAAAGGGCGGTCGAGCGACGACCTGACGTTGCACCTCGCCAATCTTGCGTTTCATGCGACGCTGCGAACTGTACAGCGTCCGCGACGCACCCTCGGGGATATCGAATCGCGATATGTATTGGATCCGCCGTCCAACTTTGAGCGAAAACACGCACTCGACGATCCAGAGCCTGCACGAGTGCGAAGTCACTCGAATTCCAGCGACTCGGGCTCTCTCGAGTGGAATTTCAGTCAAAGTTGCAGAGTCTCTCGTTCTGCACGAGTAAATGTTTCAATCGATTAGAGTACCTTTGTTCCTGCGAGACAGAGTGGAACACATCA
Organism: Harpegnathos saltator; assembly: GCF_003227715.2. Taxonomy (NCBI): domain Eukaryota; kingdom Metazoa; phylum Arthropoda; class Insecta; order Hymenoptera; family Formicidae; genus Harpegnathos; species Harpegnathos saltator. The sequence continues at coordinate 226,944 of NW_020230714.1, forward strand.
GCTTTTCGCTCTCCGAGCTTTGAGCGGAAACATTCACCCGACGAGCTTCGCGCACGAGCGTCAAGTCACTCGAATCCGAAAACGACTCGGCCCTCCTCCCGTCGAACCTTTCGAATGAAACGTCTTATCGCTTCGCGGCCATATATTCGCGTCACGTCTCGTCCCAGCCGATCCTGCGAGCCAATTCTTTGCACATCGATACGTACACATCACAACAAGTGTGTCACCGCACCGGATATACCCAAAAGGCGATGGCAAACCGGGAATTCGGAATTTCGCGCATGGCGAATGGCCGGCAAGAGATGCTAAAAATCACGCGGAGATCCTGCGAAGGGATGGACACGGCGGACAATTGTCCTGTGTTTGCCGACGTATCGGGCTACTTTCCTCGTCTTTCATGGAAAGCGTTTCTGCGCTTGAAAGCGGCGAGCGACGCGCGAATTTGTCCTCGGCGACGAACAGGAACAAGCACCGAAACATTTAACGCCAACCTTCGGACACACACACACACACGCACACGCACACCCGCACGTGTATAAATAAACGTGTAGTGCCAAGTGGACGACGTTGGTAGCGCGTCGATGTGGCGAAACCAGCTCTCAGGCCCGTGTAACTTAAATCGTCAAGCCGTGTCCCCGCGTTTCATCGCGGGCTTCGCCGGGTGGCCGAGGGGGCGGCGGGGCGGCGAGATTTATATGATCGCGAAATAATCACGGCCGAAATAGCTCCGAGCTGTGCCTAGGTGGAGCGCGAACGCGCATTCCTGCGTCCGCCCCGATGGCGAATTCCCCAGGAGAGGCGCTCTCCCGCCTCTCTCTCTCTCTCGCGCGCGCGCGCGCGCGCACGCCGGTCCGCAAATAGTCGCGATTGTTTTCCGTCTCCACCCGATTCGCGCCAGCTGGGTCCTGAATATATTCTTTTCCCTCCACTCCCCCGCCTCAGCCCTCCTTTCATCGCGCTGTCACTTTCGTCTCGTCGAACGTCGCGTGGACGGCGAGGCGCGGTTAAACGGCGAATCCTGAAGCCGCGTAATCGCGAGCTCGATGTTGGAAGTCGCTTCATCATCCGCTAGAATTCGACCGAGCTAGAATTCGAAAATAGCCGGTTCGCAATCTTCCGCGAAAGTTACTCGAGTTGCATGCAACGATGCGTGCAAATTGGCAGCTTTTTTAGTCCCCGCGAATCTTTCGTGGAAGTCAGCACGCAAGTTTTTTTTTTCTTTCTTTTTTCCTTTTTCATTTCTCGTGCTCGGGACACCACGCGCGGTACTCTTCAGTAAAGAGCAGAAGAAGAGATGAAAATCCAAACACAAACGCACCCATGTTTTTACATCTTTAGCCGCCATGTTGAGTCCGCTATCTTAAATTCCCAAATTGGCAAAATTTTCCCCATAGATTTCGACTCATCGAGCCGGAAAAACCCCAAAAACCGGATATTATCGCATATTTTTAATGCAGCAAACAATATCCGTGAGATGCTTAAACGCTGCGAGTTTATCGCCGTTAATCGGATATCTCGTCTTGCAAGCGACGTCGGAAGCGGACATTCCGTCATCTCTCTATTACGAGCTTGTAGACATTAAGGATGAGCGGAGGGCTGAGACACAGAAGGCACAGACGAAGGCCAACGTACGTCATGTAAGGACAGATTCACACCTTGACAGAAAAGCAGAAGGCAGAAGGGCAGCATCTAGTCAGAAGTCCCACTGATAGTCTGTCTCTCTCTCTCTCTCTCTCTCTCTCTCTTGCGAGAGTTTTTCTCTCTGTCACTCTCTCGACTTCTGCCGTTCTGCTTTTCTGTCCAGGTGTCAATCCACCCTAGCGCGTTCGCGTTGTTCCGCTCTCTTTGCAACCTTCTTCTTCGCGCGAGCTCGGATCTCTATATCGTTATCGATGAGGGCCGCTAAGACTTAACCCGCGAGCCACGGTGTTTCGTCTTTATGTGGGTTAACTGCATCGCCGCTGCTGTGCAGCGGACCGTCCGCCGGGTTACGATCCACCGTTACATTCGTACGTGGCTCGAATCTCTTAACAAAGCAGTCGGTGAAGCCGTGCCGAGTGTCGGACACGCGGCCTCTCCCGCGCGAGAAGAAGCGATACGTTCGGACGCGATATTCGATGACTCCATCGGAGGTTTGGTTTGCAGTCTGCTCGTCGTCGTGCACTCTAGACTCGCCGGGGCGAAATCATGCGAGCGAAAGTTCGCCGGACACGATACTCGCGAGATGCCGTCGCTTATCAAGCGAGTGGATGTTTCCGTCGATTGGGAATTTTTTACTTTTGAATTCGCTCGACGAGGAGAGGATTCGAGGAGAGAAAAAGTTTGTACGAGTGAAACTTTGTTTACTTGTTTATTTGTTTACTTATTTATTTGTCCCTTCATTTACACGGAAATACACATTAGTGCACAAAGTAGATGTCTGAAGAAATTAAAATTGAAAGAACTGAAATAATTATAAAAGTGACAAGTCACGTAGAAGTCTGAATTATAAAGCTGCTTGGGTCCTCAAGTGACTCGTGAGCTGTTCGAACGGAACGTCACTCAAACTTTGGCTGGTTCTTGTCCCTCACGAGCGAATCGGTCAGGGTGAATTTGTCCACTAGAGAGAGAGAGTGTGTCAGGCCGATTTCCTACGGAGAGACATTCGCGCTGGACGATCGAGAGTTTGCGCGGATGGAACGTCACTCGGATTTGAAAGTGACTCGGCTCTCTCGTTGAACCTTTCGCTCAAACTTCAAGTGGATCGCTTGATCTAGCTTCCGGCTTGGAGTGGACCCTTATTCCAGCCGAGTAAATGTTCCCGTCGATTATGATGCGTTTGTTCCCGCGAGTCTTCAACTTTGGACGGAAACATTCTACTCGACGACTCGGAGCTCGCACGAGCGAGCGAGTGGCAAGTCACTCGAATTCCGGCGATTACTCGGCTCTTACTCGACTCTTCCGGCGGAATTTCACTCGGACTTGGCGCGCTTTCTCACACACACACACATTCTGCACGAGTCAGTGTTTCGATTAGCGCGCGCCGCTTCCGTTCCGTCCGGTACCACTTTCACTCTTTAACCTCGAGCGAAAACAGGTCTACTCTCCGACGAACACTCGCTCGACGATTCCGAGTTCGCACGAAGCGCGAAGTCGAATCCGAGAAGCGACTCGGCCCTCGCCGAGTGGAATTTCGCTGAAACCCCGAGAGAAAGAGAAGAAGCGGCTTCTTCTCCCTCGCGAGCTAAACGCCCTCATCGATTAGCTCGAATTTGTTCCTGTGAAACGCCACATCAAGCGGTGTATCAAATTCCCCCCCCCTCCTCCCCCCCCCCCCGACGACTCGGGACGAATGACGGCGAATTCGCTCCCGCACGAGTGGAAAGTCGCTCGAATTCGAACGGCGCACGGCTGTCGTCGTCCCGCACTTGGAGTGGAATTTTACCGCGAGCGATTCACAGAGTAAACCATACGCGGTCTACACGATCCCTCGTAAAGGCCCTCGGCATTCCATCGCGCCTTCCTCCCGCCTCTCTCTCTCTCTCTCTCTCCTCTCTTTCTTTCTCTACTGGCTCCCGCGAATTCCGCTGCGCTATTCGTCGCGCGGCCTACGAGAGTTGCCTCGCGACAACGACGTCGTCCTCGACGAAATGCCTCACGGCTTTACAGCGTTACGCCGTGTTTTCCTTCGCGGGGAGGCATTACTTACCGCCGTCGCTCGCGCTAAGCCACGAAGGGGTGCCGTTACCGCGGGGGGGGGGTGTGGGGGTGGTAGTAGAGAGAGACGCCGGACTGAGTTTATGTAGCGGTTCGTAGCGGCGTAAACAGCGAGCGGATCGATTTATATGCGGCTAAGCAAGTAAGTGCATTTTTATGCACCGCTTCACAGCCGACTCCGTCGTCGGCGTAGCCTTGTACTCTCGGCTACTCCGTTTAACGGACAGGCTGTATAGCCGCCGCTGTATCCTTCCTCCCCCTCCTCTTTCCCCTGCTGCTCCTCCCCCCGCGAGGGGGATGTTGGCCGCGGAACGCGGCCGCCACTTCAGGACCCAACGAGTTCGTGATAAAAAAAGCGACAACGAGGGGGGGGTGGCGGCGCGGGGGAGGATGACAAAATGTGACAGCGCGCTCGCGCTTGATGCAGTTGTGCGAGACAATGGCAGCTGTCGTATGTTATCCGCGATGTACAAGCGCGTCTCATCGTACATGTATTCCCGGCTGAAATAAAAAATCGCTCTTCGATTCGCGCGAGCAGTCGTAAATTTCGCGGATGATGCAGGAAGAATCGCGCGGTCCTCGAGGGCCTTCGCGAGCCTTCAAGAGCGCATACGACGCCTCTCTCTCTCTCTCTCTCTCTCTCTCTCTCTCTCTCTCTCTCTCTCTCTCTCTCTCTCTCTCTCTCTCACTCACTCCTGCGCCCTCGCTTTCGCTTGATAATCAACGAGAGCGCAAGTAAGGGGGAAATCCGCTTTAGCGCCGCGATGAGCAGATTGTTAACTGATAAACGCGAAAACCGATTATTAAACAGCGCGGCTTTAAATCTCCGCGCGGACCTAATCGGATTAGGGTAAAAACACGAGGCGACTAACGCTCTCGCGCGCAAGCGAGCGTTCCGCGACTCGCTCGCGATCACGCGCGTTGCTAACAAATAAACCTCAGGGAACGTCAGACGCCAATTTGTTTTCAATGTTTTATAGTTATTTTTTTATATCAAAATATGAAGAAATATGTTATCATTTTTAGCTTGAATTAGTATTTTCAATTTTTTCGAAATTTCTGAAGTTTTGCACAAGTGCACAATATTTTATACATATTTAAAACAATATTTCTTATAAATATATACATATCTGATTCGTTGAAACTTGTACACACATGTCACCGATTATGAATCAGAAGCATTTTGTAAAATTCAAAATGGCGGATCTAATATGGCTGACGTCATTGTTGAAAAAGTGTTCAGTTTTACGCTGCACTCGACGTTGGGTAATCTTTCGGCTCACTATTCAGCAAACAAGCTCATTTTAACGTCAAAATCTGGTAAAAAATGAAGAAGAAATGAACGAAAGAAGAATGAACAAAAAACTTGAGAAATTTCGAAAAAATTGGAAAAATTAATTTAAGCCAAAAATGATAACAGATTTCTTTATATTTTGACATTAAAAATAACTATAGAAAATTGGAAACAAATCGCGACGTCTGAGACGTTCTCCGAGGTTTACTTGTGAGCGGCCGAGCCGGCGGCATCGAGAAGTGTGCCGACGGCGATCTCGCCGGAGGGAAAGGCGACGTTTCCGCGCACACACACATACACACACACACACACATGCGCGCGCGCGCGCGCGTTCTCTGCAATACTTTCGCCCGACGGAAAAGAGCGAGGTATACAAGTTGTATCCCGCCGTTGTAAAGTTATAATCTCGCGGATAACGCGGGAACGTCGCTCGCGGCGGCGGAGCGAGGAAGATGAATTTCCGGGATAATTTCTAGGACGCGCCGCGCATAAGCCGCCGGATCGGTATTCGATCGAGACGGCCGTTGGTTGTTTGCGTTAGTTTGCGGTGTTCGCCGCATCGCGAGCGGTAACCGCTCTTCGGCATGTCGTCGGCGATGTTAATTCGTGCTTACTTAGCGGCGATTTCTGTCTCCGCCAACCGCCGCGCCGCGTCCGTTTAATTCACTTTGTCGACCGCAAATCGCTCCCCCCTTTCTCTCTCTCCCTCTCTCTCTCTCTCTCTCTCTCTCTGCCTCCGTCTGCAGCGTCTCTCGAGATCCTCGACGGTGACGCGTGTGTCGCCCTTGAAAGACGTTTCGTGGACGCGCGAACGCGAATTCGCAAACTCGGCCGCGTGCCGTGCGTCTCGCAATCGTCTTGGAAGTTCCGGTTAAAGTTGATTATCAACTTGCGGTAAAAGGATTCGCGCGGAGAAGTTACACCTGCAGCTCGCGTCGCACGACGAGCAACGCGGAGGACGTGCGCGCCGCACACGCCGGCGGGTCCTCTTGAGGACCCGCGAGTTGTACATTTTTTTCCTCCATTTTGAGGGCGTTCGGAGAAAGGACCTGCTTTCCTATATAAATAAAATCTCCCTGAGTCGCGCAAAATGTCGAACCTATTCTCGATCTCAGGATCCCAAGCCTGCGAGTTCGCTCGAGAGAGGTCCTCTTGAGGATCGACTATCGGTGAAAGGTGAATTTTTCGCCTTCTCGAGACACTCTAAGCGGGATTTTCGTTTCTATATAAATAAAATCTCCTCTCCTCGGGATTTTGATCCTGCTTTCGACCTCGGTACTCCGTTTAATTAAGTATTCCGAAGCTCGGATCAACGTATTTTGATTCTACTGGCTCGGCCGACAAGAGTTGCCGAGGAATTTTTGCAAGGAGCTCTCAGAGTCGATACTCTCATAGTTGGACGCAACTTTACTCAACAATGTACTCCGTACTTAAAAGTCGATACTTTTGCAGTCGGGCGCAACTTTGCGCCCAATAATGCACTCGGACTGTTTTTTCAATGACAGCGAGTCATAAAAAAACGAGAAAGGAGAGAGAGAGAGAGAGAGAGACAGACAGAATCGCTGCCTCGACTGCGGGATTATCGGCTTGGAGTTTACCGGAAAAATCCTCACGAGCTTATCGAGCGAGCCAATGTTTTTAATCCACCGGCGCAAATCGCGCGTTTTCCGCCATTTATCCCCGCCGAGAGCGCGGGAGTTCCCTTTCGATGGAAATGAAATCTCCATCGGTCCTCTCCGGAAGCCAAGAAAACAGGACCGGGTGTCAGGAGCGCTTCCGCGATCTGCGATCGCGCGAACGCGACGGAGGAGAGAGCAGACGACGCCGTGTTCCTGGCCGTCGTCGTACGAGCCGCGCGACCGCCCCGACGAGAGCCATCGATCCTTCTCTCCGATGACGCACACGTGATTTAAATAATTAGATCGCGATCGCGAGCGCACGGTTTACCGCGCCCCCGCCGGGCTACGCCCTGCGAGGCTTCCGCGGTGTGGCTTCCGTGAAAATGCAGTCGGCACACGTGGCGCGCGCGTGCGATACCACACACACAAGCCGACAAAAGCCGCCGAGCCAATGGAGTGGAGCACGATGTAACATCATCCGCTCGCGTTGCCGCCGAGGCTGAAATTACGCGCTTGCTTCGCTTGCGCGCTGCGCCCCACACGGGGAATAATTAACTCGCTCAAGAGCGAGAGGGCCACAGCTGGAGCGAGAGAGAGGACGAGAGAGAGAGAGGAAGAGGGGATGAGGGCCGAGCCGATACATGCAGGGATGTTTGAAATATTCAGACACGGCTTGCAGAGAGAGAGAGAGAGAGAGAGAGAGAGAGAGTGCGCCGATACCATCAGCGGTGCTGAAGTTACTACCCGGGCGGGATCCCAAGACGCGCTGCACTCGCGACGAAAAATAGGCCAGTGGGTTGAGAATGGGGAATGTGAATTTTGCAGAGTCGCTCGTGAGCGCTTAGGCGATCTCGATCGGCGAGCCCGAAGCCCCCCGAACCTGCGCCGAAACTCTCGGGCGTTCGAACAATTCCCGGCTGTCGCGGCGCCGAGAAGCGCCCGAGGAGCGTTCCGCGTTTATTTAACGAAAAGGAGACGGATGAGAAATATTTTTCCCTTCTTCTTCTTAGGCTTCTTCTTTAGCTCTCACTCGCTCGCTCGCTCGCTCGCTCTCGGCAGTAGCGCGCGTTCTGTTTGCCCTTCGTGGGAAACATTAGGAAGAGAAAAACGAGCGGTGAACAAAGAACGCGAGCTGTAAGCGTCGCGGGACGAGGCGGCGGGGGGACGTGGCGATGGCGGGCGAGAGAGCGGGGGAGAGAGAGAGCTGCAAAGTGCAGGATAAAGTTTAGTTTCTTCCCGTTTCTCCCTCGTGAGTCTCGAGAGTGGAGCTTTCCTCCCACGCGCTCTTTCTTCGCCGCCTCGGCCGATCTTGCTTTTCCGCAAGAATCGGTCTAATTCGCGCGGCGCGAAGATCAGCGCATCTTGATAACCGCAAGAATGCAGCTTCGCGAGGGCGTCTAATATGTCTTCGTCGCGGGTTCGTGCGGAAGAAGGAGTCGCTGTTGCTGTTGCAACCGACCGGGACTCGCCGGCGAGAACTCGCTGACGAGAAATGACGTCTGTATTATCGCGGCCGGGAACATTCGTCCGAACATCCAGAGCTGCATTGAAACACGCTGGAGATAACCGGCGGGCGATTGACCGAGTAGAAACCGCCCGCGGCGACCCTCCCGTCCCCGCAGCCGACTTTTCTTCCGCTCGCCAGGCGATGGAAAATTCCCGGTCGCGCTTCTCGGATTTGCTTCTCTCGCGCGCTGAAACACGGAGGGAGGTAATCGCGAGTTGGCAACCGCGAAGACGCAGTTTCGCGAAACTGCAAACTACCACCCCCGTATAGTTTACCGTAGATTCGCATTGGCGGGGAAAAAGGAGCCGTTATTCGCCGCGAGCTGAATGGGCTGAAGGACGAACGAAAACTCGCTGACGAGAAATGACAGCTGCAAATGTTATTATCGCGACCGAAAGCATCGAGAGTTGCATTGAAACTCGCTTGAGCGATAATCGGCAAGCGATTGCAACCGAGCGCAGCCGACTTTCCGCAGCCATTTTTCTGTTCCTGCAGCCCCGAGCTCTCTTCCTTCCCGTCCCCGAGCAATGGAAAATTCGGTCGCACCGCGGATCGGTAAAACACACACCACCGAGGCGACGGTCGTACATGATGACATTAATTTACTTGTTATATGTCTGAAGCACCCAAATGTTTCTACCGGTTAACTGTGAGTAGTCGATAACGCCATCTTCCTTCGATTACCACCTCTGAACTCTGGCCAGATTATTCTTGTGTTCGCGAAATTCGCCCAAATATCTCGTTGCTGGCTGATGGGACGTTATTACGGCGTCGCACATTTTTTCGCAATTTATGAAATTAATGCACTTCCTATGTCTGAAGTGTCCAAAGTGACCACTTCTGGGCTCTTTCGGGCCTCTTCTGCGACGGCCGTGAAAAAACGTTCCCAAGACTGCCGCGCTTCAACGCGCGCAGCCCAGCATCGACAGCTGAAACGTTATTATGGTCTTGCAACTAACGGAACACAACCGGGGCGATACACGATACACCTTCGCAGCAGTCAGCGCGGGCGGGCTCATTCGTCGACTTCATCTCCTTAATTCGCCTTTTACGACTGATTATTTCAACCCCCGCCGTCGCGCGCGCCTACACGCGCACGTTAACGCGCGCGATCTCAATTTCATTATCTCCGCGCAGATATCCAGCCGCTTTTCCCGTCATATTTACCCGCTCGTATTTCGCCGCTTTACACGGATGACGTCCCAGTTTCCGGCCCGAGAGACCCGGTATTAACATGCGCGTCATATATCGCCACGTGTATATCGCGCAAAAAGCGCGCGGCCGATGTTATTGGTCGCCATTTGCCTTTGTACCGCGATGATGTTTTATGTAAACATTAAAGCGCTCTTTCTCCCCCCTCTCTTTCTCTCTCTCTCTCTTTCTCTTTCTCTCTCGTTTTCTCGTCTCCCGTGTCTCCTTTTGATATTGCACGTATTTTCGTTGCTCCGTCGCGCGGAAAATTCGCTAAAATCGCAAGAAAACGAAAACGAAGCTACCGAGCGCCGCCGAGCGAGAGGAGCCGCGTGAGAATTTTTGTATTCAAAAATCCCTCGCGTCGCTCGCAATATTCAACAGACGCAGGCGCAGCCTACAACGTCAACAATCGCGGCCTCAAGGCTGCAACTCTTTTCTCTTTAAGCACCCCGTATACGAGATGTCCTGCGGCTCTCCTCCTCCTCCTCCTCCTCCTCCTCCTTCTCCTTCCATGTTTGTCGCCCGAATATCCTGCGACTTTCGAGCGCGAATGGACGAGCGGCAAAAAAAGCGGGCTACACACGGAGCTCCATTTTTTTCATTTGATCACCGCACAACGAACGACGCGCGCGGCTCGAGAACAAGTTTATTCCTCTGCATTCCTGCGCACGGTATATCGGAAAATGTTGCGAGCGAGCGGTGTGCTGCATGCAAGCGATGAATAATAAAAATAGTTGATAGTCGTAAGCTATGATTTTATGCCGGCGCGCGCGCGAGCGCGATAGTTTCCGCCGGACGCACGGCGGGAAACTAAGTTCTCCCTCCCCCCTCCGCCGAGTAGCAACGTGTTTATGGACCTTCATTTATCGTCGCGCGTATGTAACAGTTTACTCGCTCTCACAAAGCGCCGTGTCTCCTTTCCCTTACATTCTTTTCCATGATCCACTTTTTACGCGTCTTTGAGTTCCTTCGGTTTCTCTCCTCCTCCTCCTCCTCCTCCGTTCCCTCTTTCTCTCTCTCTCTCTCTCTCTCTCTCTCTCTCTTTCTCTCTCTCTCTCTCTCTCTCTCTCTCCAATCCCCCGGTCAACGTGGCTCTATGTATCGCGCATTATTATTTATCGCCCCGTCGAGCATCGAGGTGTTCGAATTTCACGGGATTTTAATGGATCATATACGCTTATTTATTTATTTATTTATTTATTTATTTATTTATTTGTCTACCTATCGACCTTATTGCGCAAGCAAAAGGCGACGTTGGAGCGATGCTTCGAGATTATGCGCCGATTGCTTTGAGATTTAAGCGGTTGTACGTGGAGAGAGATTTTTAATAAATAATGACAAATTTCTTTTTCAACGATAAACTGTGTCGCGTGGAGGGTATTCACACCAATGTCCAAATTTACACCCTCGGATGGTCAATTAACAGTTGTCTTTTCAATATTTTGCAATATGACAGTTTGCACCGTGCGCAAAAATAATTTCTCATTCCCCCGGCAAATGTTTTCAATAATAGATGTGTAATCTAGCTGGTATATAGCACTTTCTCGGTGTACGAGAGTCAATATTTCCCAGAACAGAGAGAGAGAGAGAGAGAGAGAGAGAGTTTTCTTCGTGCGTTTAGCGAATTGACTCGTAGCGGATTGTTTTCAACAGTTTGTACACCGTGATCCACTCTTTACGTGCTTTGAATCTCTTCGGTCTCTCCCTCCTCTCTCTCTCTCTCTCTCTCTCTCCCTTTCTCCCTCTCTCTCCCTCCCTCTCTTGCCAGCGAGACTCTACGTATCGCGCATTATTTATCGAGCCACGTCGAGTCTGCCGAGCGCCGCCGATGTCCGAATTTCGCGGAATTTTTGCTGATCGTCTTTATTTATTTATTTATTCGTCGACCTCGTTGCCCCCGAGCGAAAGACGAGGCGCATCAGCGTCGAAGCTGCCGCAGTTGCCCTCTCTGAAATTTACACGCGAAATTCGCCGGACTCGGCGATGGATCGGCAATTTTGCGCACCGCGCGTGACTGTGAAATTGTCCGTCCGTTCCCTTTCCGCTTTTGTCCGGAGACGGGCTGCATCGGCGACAACAAATAGCGACGGACGACAACCGCGGCAAAGTAAAGCCCGACGTCACTCTTCGGCCGCTAATAGTTGCCGGTTTCGAGAACTCCAAGTTTCCGAACGATTTCCCGCACGGTCCCTTATCCGCCGCGACACGGGAGCGTAATTTCACTTTGAAACATTCGCAAACAAGTTTACCGGCGCTCTCAAGGGCTGCTAATGTCTACATATTCGTGTGCAAGGTACGCTTTAATCGAGCTAATTTCTCGTCTCCTTCCCTCGTCCCACTCCTCTCTCTCTCTCTCTCTCTCTCTCTCTTTTGCTTTGCGCCCTTAAAATTCGACCCGTAGAAAATATCGCAACAATGTTACGCAATTCACGATGCGAAAAGCTCGCCGCGCTAATTGCCACGCTTGTAATTTCGCGCCCGTCCCCCCTCCGCGATCCCCGCTGCCGAGCCCATGCGAGAGCGAGAGGTCGAACATGCTCACACTAAATCGTCGAATCTGCTTTTGCTTTCAGTGTGCGGCGACATTCACGGGCAGTTCTACGACCTGATGAAATTATTCGAGGTGGGCGGGCCACCCTCCTCGACCAAGTATCTTTTCCTCGGCGATTACGTTGACAGAGGTTATTTCAGTATCGAGGTGAGTACCTGAAGAGGAGAAAAAGGAGAAGGAGGAGGAGGAGGCGGCGGCCGCGACGAGCCGATATTTGCGCGACAACGAAGCTCCACGAGGTTTGCGACCGCGCGAGGTCGCGATTTAATCGGCGGGGCGGGTCGAGGGGGGGGGTGTAATAACACACGCCGGTGAAGATCGGTTGTGTGTACTCACCACTCGCCAGCAGCGACAAGAGGAGGGTGCCGTGCGAAGAAAGTGCCGGCCGACTTCGGGGTATTATGCGGCAGTGCTCGATTATCGAGCCGCTGCAATTAGCGCCACGACCCGATTAACTAGTAATTAAATCGTCAGCCGCGCGAGACCCGTTCAGCCGACTGCCGAGTGCGCGCGGCAAGGTGCGAAAGCGTTAATCCTGCGGCAGCAGGCTCGCTTTGATATTGCGCCCCGCGAGAATCGCGACACGCTCGCGCGGACGACTGATTAAAATTACATTTTCACGCTTCGCGAGCTCTCCCTCCTTCTCCCCCTCCCCCGCTCCTCACGGAAAATCTCTGACTTTCAGCAGCGAGCGCTCGATTGCAAATGCGCTGCTATTGATCGTAACACTTACTCTCAGCGCGGCCAACACGGCTTAGCTCGGCTGCGTATCCAGCGGAGGGAAGTAATCGGAAAACTGGCGATTTTCGCCGCGCGAAAATTCGCGAGACGACCGCTCGACTCGTCGGGCCAAAGGACGGGTTTTTTCAGCGTCGCGATCGCGGCGCCTTCGGCTTTCCTGCGGCCAGAGAGTCTCCGTCTCGAGACACGAGGGAGTAGAAGGCGGCGTGGATTGCTTGTTCGCGAGTCAATTTCGAGCTGCGCGCGAATAATATCAGCTTCGATCGCCGGCGTGGTCTGTTTCGAAAATTTCGTCCTGCTGCTCGCTGGTATAATGCGATACGATCCGCCGGGAAGAAATCCGAGGGAGGAAACGCGCGGAGTCACCGAGTGACGCGCGAGCGGCATCTCAAGGGGTGTCTTTATCGCGCGGGCCGCTCGTCCCGAGGAATTTTTGCGCCGTAAAGTAACGAACAATTTCTCCTTGCAAATTTCGTAACCGGAAGCTACGGAGCGGCGGAGAGCGAAAGGAGAGAAAGAGAGAGAGAGAGAGAGAGAGAGCTGCTACGGAGGAGCAGTCCTCCCGTCCTCTAAACGGCACGCCGCGCGAAATGAAATTTCGCAGCGACCTCGCATATCAAATATTCCCAAGAATACGACTGTGCAATTTATTTTTTAGAGATAAAAAGAGCGAGGGGAGGGGAGAGTCGCATCGCGGACTCGACGAGAGCGCTATAAAGTGCGCCGAGTGCCTCGGGGGTTCCTTAAATCCGTCGTAGAATTCGTCGGTCGCTCGGCCCCCTTCCGAGGATGTTACTCGCGTCGGTCATAATTCTGTCCGGAGAATATAAGAATCCACGGGGGTAATTTTTAATCACTGCGGCGTTTCTCTCGCGCGCGCGATTTATCCTCCCGACCAGCCGCCGTTGAGACGTGCTGCGCGCGATCCTCGGGGCTTGCGGCGAAGGACGAAGTCGCGCGTCTCCGTCGAGTGCAACAAATTGCGGAAGGAGTATATAGTGCGATCCAATATCGTACGTGGATATTACACGTAGCTCTCTTTCTCTCCTTCTCCCTGGCGTTTAATTTTTAATTTGAAAGTCGACTTTAGTTTTTATTCGCCTCACGCGGAGTTTCGCGAACTGAACTGAGTCCTATCTACACTAGGAAAAATGTATTGTTGCGTGAACCAAAATTTTGTTGTAACAACAAAATAATTTGGTTAAAATATGCCCAACAAAAGTTTGCTTAGTGCCTGTAAACAAATATCTTGTTTGATTACGGTTTGTTCGTATAACGTAATACTTTTGTTATAGCAATCAAAAAGCTTGAACTATACGAATTTTGTTAAAAATATTATAATTTTTTCTTAATACATAAAATCTTAATTTCAGTGCACAGAAAGACAAAATAGTATCCGTTGGGCATTATTTTAGTTTATATAAAATAATATTTCGTTATTATGTAATTTTCATGGATAAAATAACTAAAATGCTTAATTTTTAAAATGCTTAATTATGAAGTCTGAGAACGAAATCATTTGGTCCAGAGAACAAAGCAGAAAAATATATTTAGTTGAGACAGCTAAATATTTTGTTATACAAAACAAGATATTTGGTTGCTATTAAAAAATGCCTCAACTAAACAAAGTTTTGTTAGAGATACTAATTTTTTTCCTAGCGCAGGTGTCTGTAAAAATTTTCCGCTATTTCACACGTGCAGTTGTCTATTAATCGATCTCGTGCTTTCTTTTTTTTTTCTTTTCCTTTTGGGCATCTGAGGAGATGCTGTCTTCTTTCTTCGAGAAGCGTCTAATAAACCATATTCCCCCTTGTTCTCTCTCCCCCCTCTCTTCTCTTTCAAGATTTAAATGTATTCGCCGCAAAGTACGTCTCGCGAAACAGCGCGCGGTAAGATGGCTCCTTTTAAGAAAATCTCCTGATATATTCCGCGGTTACCATTATTCAGATCGTGATGCGTCTCGGTGAATTCTGAATAATGCAGGCCGCCGGCGTCTCGTCCCGCTGCGAGTAGCGCATGGATGCCGTCGGATTTATCACGCGCGCTCGCCAATGTCGGAGCTCCGCAGCCGTATGCGAATCGCTGTTTCCAATCAAACTGATGGCCCGAGTCCGCGGGGATCCTTTAGCGTCGGGATCGATAGTGGGGGGGAGGGGGTAAAGGGGCTGGAAGACTTGCACGACGAACAGGCGTAAAGCAATATCTCGCTTGTAGCGTAATTTCTCCGTATTACGACGACAACAGTACGACGACGACGTCGATTATTAATACCGCGTCTGTCGCGTTTCCCGTCCTCTCATTAACTTCGACGTCGCGCGGCTCCAAGTCGACTCGTTTGACAAAGATAAAGAAAGAGAAGAAGAGAGCGGAGACAAAGGGAAAGCAAAATTGTCCGACTCCCCGTCGGACCGAGCGCGCGCGCAGTTTCCATTTTCCCCGGGCGGAGAGGAAATAACACGGAATTTCTCCCGGTGGCTCGCGGGAACGGCTGGTCGTCCCGCCCCCCTCCCTGGAGATAATTTCGCCGGAGGAGCGCGAGCAGATACGGGTTCGATTGTATTTACGATTCTCGCTACGCTGCGACCTGGCGATGGCGCATGGGGAGGGGGGAGGGGGAGGGAGCGGCCGATCTATCCACGAGAGACGACATCGACGTCAACGGAGCGCGCGCTCTTCTTATTTTACGGCACAATGCTCGAGAGCGGATCCCTCTCGTGGAGAAAATGGACCGCCAGCTCTTCCCTCCAGCCCCCCCTTCTGCCGAGGCCCGTTGGCGTAAATGGCATTATAAATCGGTCGGCCCCGCGCTCGCCCCGTCGTATGAAAAGAGTTTCCATCGCACGGCTGTTCCCTCGCGAGAAACGCGCTCTCGATCCTTCGATGATACTCCGTTTGACGACTCGCGCGCGACGGGGGGGGCAGGTCGATCGCTCCGCGTTTTAAGAGGATATATCCCGGACGAGGGTCTCCCACGCGGTGCAAACAGCCGGAGGTATAAGGGTGGCACGTGTGTTACATGTGTGTGTGCGTGTCAGTGCGTGCGACGTGTGACGGTCAATGGCGACACATCGAATCTCCGCGAGAGATCGTTACTCTTCCTCTCTTTCTTTCTCTCCTCCCTTCCTCCCTCCTGTCCTCCCTGCAATATGCTCCGGTGGCTCCTTCGCAGGCCCAAAGCGTTTGCTCTGACGACGCGCTCATCGGGAACCTCGTTCCTAATCATCCAAGGCGCCTGTCGCCGAAGGATATAGAGGATAAATCCGAGAAGAGAGAGGGGGAGCACTTTATGGGGCACGACGTGTACCCGTTGATCGCTGGTTTGAGAATCTTATTTCTCCCCGGTCCCGTCGGAAATCTCGTCCGCGCCCTTCGCGGCTTCCGCTCGACAGATTGGCCGCGCCGGCGACCCGTTCTCGCGATCTTCGGCAGAGAAGACGACGACGACGACGACGACGACGACGAGGGGGACCGACGTTCACGGGAGTGAACCGCAATCTGAAGGCCGATACGCGACGGCCGAGTGCGTTGTTTCGTTACAATGCCAATGAGGGCCCTCGCGTGTAATTATAGCGGCGGCAAGGCGAGCGAGAGAGCGAGAGAGCGAGCGCAACCGCTCCGATGGCTTCGCAAAGGGACGCTGGAGGAAGGGTCGCGGGGCGCGAGAGGGGGACGGTAGACAGTCGATCGGATCAGCGGGGAGAAAATAATTGACCTCGAAGTCTAAGAAAAAAAATGCCGCGGTGCTTTTATGGCCGGATAGGCAGGCAAGCGGGTGAACAAGGAGAAAGAGAGGAGAGAGAGAGAGAGAGAGGGAGGGAGGGGGAGGGAGAAGGTTCACCCCCCGCAGAGCGGGATCAGCGTGCAAAATCGAAAAAACGTGTGTCGACGCTGCGGAACGCGAGCTTTACGTCGCGCGAGTCGACTGATCCTCCGAGAGCGGAGCGCGAGATAAAAATCCTATATTCGAACTCGCGAGACGATTTCCGTTCCGTTCCCTGGCTGCCAGCCGCGATATCGGCGACGTCCAGCCCGCCACGTCGATGCGCAAAGGTTAAACGTTCCGTCGCAGCGGCTCCTACCCTGATCTCATATCTGTCTCACCTTGCGCGAATCCCCGCGGCAGTCTTGAAATACTTCCCCAGCTTTTTCTCGCAGATTAGATCTCTGCAAGGCGTGCAATCGCGGCAGAACGGAAGGAGCTTTCTATTTCTCGACGAGCTAGAAGGAGAGAGAGGGAGGAAAAGTAGCAACGCGTTTAGCTTAAACGCTAAACGATAAGTGATTTGTGATAAGTGATTAAATTTGCATTTTTCTTTTTGACGGGTAAAAATTAATACAAGTTATTAGTTACGCAGAAAAGAAGAAGAAATAGAACTGTTAAATTCTTTGATAGAAATATATTTCTTTGATAGAAAATTAAAATATCTAACCTTAAGATATTTTCAAAGTTTTCCGATAAAAAGTTAAAATAGCTAACGAGAAAGAGAGCTAGAGAGAGAGAGAGAGAGAGAGAGAGAGAGAGAGAGAGAGAGGGAGAGACAATCGAAAGGAAAAATTGTGGAAAAAGAAATCGCGATTGCATGTAAAAACAGAATAACGTTTCGCGGCCGGTAAAAGTGCCAATTGGCGACCGAGTAACCTCATCGTGAGAAAATCGATAAATTAGTAATATACGTGTTAAG
The DNA here is from genome assembly GCF_003227715.2 of Harpegnathos saltator. Classification (NCBI taxonomy): domain Eukaryota; kingdom Metazoa; phylum Arthropoda; class Insecta; order Hymenoptera; family Formicidae; genus Harpegnathos; species Harpegnathos saltator. The sequence continues at coordinate 244,228 of NW_020230714.1, forward strand.
CTTAGTTATACAAAGGTGATTTTACTGAGCTCTGAGGCTTCCGAAGTTTTAATTGTGCTATACTTTTCTAATCTGTGGCAAGATTTTTATTTATTTATTATGTTTCTTAAAAGTAACTGAGGTAAACATTTAGGTGTCTTTTATTGACGGTTTAGTTTTCAAAAAGTTGGAGGATAAACCGCACGGACTGAACAAACAGGTCCCCTGTTTTAACCGTCATCTTCTAAGATGTCGGCTTGTAATCGTTTGAACTGTCATCGTCAGCGGTACACTTGTAGTTACAATGTTCCATTATTTACCACGGCTCTCAATTTCATTCGAAACATGTGGCCGACAATAATATAAAACTCCAAACGAGAGCACGCGTTTAGGGACGACCTATACAGCCTCGTGATTGTGATTTATCAAGAGAGAAACGCGATTGTCACAAAATGGGACGCTCATCTTATCACTTCGAAGGACGACAAAGGACAATATTCGTTCCGTCGCTTTTCCAGCGACAAAAATTCTCGAATATAGGAGTCAAAAAAGCAGATATCGATCCCCCCTCTCTCTCTCTCTCTCTCTCTCTCTCTCTCTCACACACACACACACACACACTCGCATCCTTTAGATGGCATTAACCATCGGCTTCGAGATCGATCTCTTTCCGCGGGCGGACAAAGAGAGAAGAGCGAGAATCGCCGCGACGCGACACACTAATGAGACGCGACACGCGTTTGCAAACGCTTTAATCCGCATTGTCCGTGCATAATTGAGCCCGTTTAAAACTGCTGCGCCAGCCGTAATTATTAAACAGCCGCCGGCGCACGGGGGAGCGCACGCGCACGCGCGTGCGACAAACGTTGACCACGCGCGCAAAAGGGCGCCGATGAAAATCGCCCTTCTACTTTCGCGCGCGAAAGGAGTGCGGCTAATGGAGTCGTCATTACGGCCGCGTTCGCGAGCGAGCTAATTAGCGCGGACACAGTTCGCGCGAAACCCCTACGTCCGCCGTTCGTTAGCAACCGGCCGCCCGGCCAATTTAACGCGGGTCACTGACCCGTGCGATACAACGAATAATATTAATTAGTGATGCATTCGCGTGTAACGCGCCTTTACGTCCGCCAGCAACACGGCAGCCCCGATCCTCGCCGGCCGCGGCTCCGGAGAAAGCGTTTCAAGTTCGAACTTCCGTCGGCCGGCTGTTTGTCGGGTACGAGACTCTCTCGTCCTTCTCTCGCTTGGGAAATTCCGTGAACGGATCGAACGAAAAAGTCGTGTTCGCGAATAACCAACGTTTAGTCATTAACGCCGACGGATGACCACGCGCGATATATCAGATAAATCGGAAAATTCCGTCCGTCTACGCTAGGAAAAATGTATTGTTGCGTGAACCAAAATTTTGCTGCAACAACAAAATAATTGGATTAAAATATGCCCAACAAAAGTTTGTTTAGTTCCTGTAAACAAATATCTTGTTTGATTACGGTTTGTTCGTATATAACGTAATACTTTTGTCATAGCAACCAAAAAGCTTGAACTTTTGATATGAATTTTGTTAAAGATACTATAATTTTTTTCTTAATACACAAGATCTAAATTTCAGTGCACGGAAAGACAAAATAGTATCCACTGGGCATTATCTTAGTTTGTGTGAAATAATATTTCGTTATTATGTAATTTTCATGGATAAAATAACTGAAACGCTTAATTTTTACGTATGAAGTCTGAGAACAAAATCATTTGGTCCAGAGGACAAAGCAGAAAAATATATTCATCCTCGTCCGTGGCACGTCGCCTGTCGATTCCGCGCGCTTTCCCGAACCGATCCTCGAACCCGCTGCGTTTCCCGGATTTCTTCGCACGGGGCGCTCTCGGGGGCGCGCGTGTATACATTATTTATACTCCCGCCCGCGGCTACGCGATACGTTTTCATGGTCCGCCGCGTACGACACACAAGCCAAACGTGCGACGGTTTTCGCCAGCCGATTCATACTTCGCCGGGGCGACGCCGCGAGCGGCGGAAGGCCGTCCGCTGCCAAGATGCTTCCAGTCTGACAACGAGCCGAGGTTCGGCCGAGGTCGAGGAGGTCGCGAGTCCGCGCCCCAGATGTCCTCCTCCCCGATACAATTACACGGCGGAGGGGAATCCCTCGCGCGATGCAGTCTGCCGCTCCTCCCGCGCGCGTCGGTAGAAGTCCCGCAATTAAAGCGGCAGAATGTCGGCCGAAGCCGCGGCTGTGGGTCCTCGGAGCCTCCTCCTCCTCTCGGCGGACTCTCCGGCTTAATTGGAGAATCTCGATATGCGCCCCGGCGCAATCGTCGGCTACGCGCCGTCCGCGATCTCGCCTTTGGCAAGTCACCTTCAACCCCGCCGCCGCATTCCCCGGCCGCGCCGAGAGACGTCGCTCGTTTATTCCTCGTCATCAGCTCGTCAGGTAAAGGCGCCCCCCGTCGAGATCGACCGCTGCACCGCGCGGAGAGCGTACACTTTGACATTTCGCCCCGCTGCTGAACTATTTATTGGCAGATTTCGCCCCTGCGGCCCCGACTGCGAGCCGGAATATGTGTCGCGCGGTCTCGAGAAACGAACTTGAGAGGAGCGAGCGAGGTCTCGCGAGAGCGCCATATTGGCGCGGGCGATCCTGATCGACACTCACCCTCGTGTGTTTCTTTCTGTTGCAGTGCGTATTGTACCTGTGGGCGCTGAAACTGTGCCATCCGACCACACTCTTCCTCCTCAGAGGTAACCACGAGTGCCGTCATCTCACGGAATACTTCACATTTAAGCAGGAATGTAAGTAACTCTCGTTTCCTTTGATCTTTTTTTTTTGTTTCTATTTCTTTCTTTTTTTATCCTCTCGCTGTCGTCCCGCCCCTTTTGTTCTCATCGGCGCGTCGATCCCTCGCGCGAGGGCGCCGAGCGTTTTCACTTCTCCCCGAAAAATTGGCACGCGCGGTTGAGAGAGAGAGAGAGAGAGAGAGAGAGACAGACCATCCGGCCTCGGTGCCGAGGTCGTAAACGCGCGTACCCCGCGCGACGCTGAATTCTTCATGCGCGCTCGCCGCCAGCCGGCAGCCGTTTAATCGGGTGCAGGGGGCCGTGTTTCCCTCCGTAATAAGAAATTATTTCCTGTTTAATAATTCGCGCAGCTCGGATTAAGCTCGCCGCCTCGTTAGTCATGAGCCGCGCGGGCGCTGTTGTTCCCGACTCGCGATTTGCGCGTTTCAACCGCAACGTCATCTTTTTCTCCCTCGCACGCACGTGCCGTATTTTTACGAGGTCACCGAGGGACGAGAGGCTAGACGAGGATAGAGAAGGTCAACACATCTCGGGGGTTTCTTGGATTTTAATACACGCGTCATATAAAGGACGAAATTCCCGGGATAATCTCCGCAACTTTGCACGGCCCGCATGCAACTTTCCGCGAGATATCGCTCGAAAGTTTCGCGATTTCGCATTGTGAGTCACACGAGGAACGAGTGCTTGGTGGCACTCCGTGCATTTCGACCGTTACTCCCCGTTGTTTGCATTTTTATTTGCGCGAGACGCCCGAGGTACATTTCAGAGCAGCCTGTCGCGAGTATCCGATTGTCCTTTTTTTCGCCTTGCTGTAAACCCATGAGAGTCGTGTATAACAGATTCTGGGAAGATCAGCGGAGCCTCAAACTTCAGCGACCGGTCGCTGAGGCACTTCTTTCTCGAAATTTTCGCTACTAAACGCCAAATCTCCTCTGGTCTGTTTGGGATTTGTCATTTTAGCGCGCAACTTCTCATCAATTTAGCAAGACGACAGACTCGAGCGGCGAGTACCTTCGCGCAGACTAGCCCACGTAAACATGAGAAATGCAAGCAGAGGAGGACAACGCGAGTGCCGCGTTTTAAATCATAGCATAACTCATAAAGAGCTGCAAACAAGCTCTGCGATACTTCGGAGCGGCATGTTTGAGAAACTGCGCTTGCCCACACGCTTGCAGAGCAAAGATAACTCAGAATTGCGGCCTCTGCGTGCGACGCACATTGAGAGAGAGAGAGAGAGAGAGAGAGAGAGAGAGAGAAAGAGAGAGAGAGACAGAGAGAGAGAGAAAGAGAGAGAAATGCTTCACTGTTCTTGCACAACCGGCAAGAAAATTGCGAGAGAAGCTGCCGCGCCGCCTCGCGAACCGCTTCGATTCGCGCAGCTGATGCGGAGCGACGCGAGGATCCTGGACGCGGAGATATCCTGCAAAGTACCACGCCTACGCTTCGCAACGGTCGTAACGTCGCGGGAGAAGCCGCGCGCCGACGACGAGATTCGGCCGATCGGCTGGCGATCCGGGTGGCGATAACGCGAGACGTAATATCGACCTTGCGAATCGACTCCCCGGAAGCGCGTGTAACCCGCTAAGTTATACGAGGTCGTAAAACGACGCGCACACACATATACACACGCACGCACGCACGCACGCACGCACGCACGCAGGCCGTGTCGCGCGTTATGTTCGCGAGAGCGCCGGAAACATTCGGCGGCCGTTCGCCATGTTCGCCGGGCTCGCGTAAGTCGTTACCTGCGTTACGCTCTCCGTCGACGGATCACGTTGACACAACGCGACACGCCATTTATTCTCGTGGACGCGGAGACACACACCCGGGGGGATCCAGGGTGCGATTTAATATCGGATACGCCCGTATAGAGAGTTCTCCCCCGTGATTCATTCCCTCCAGATCGGAGCCGCGTCCCGCGTTCATTTTACGTCCACGTAACACGAGCGAGACGCATTTGTGCGTGCGACTACGCGTCCGCGGCTTTATTTCCTCCGAGGACTTTAAAGTCCTCCTCGTGGCGACGTCCAATCTCGCGCGGCGTCGTCGTCGCCGCGTGCGCGGCGAACGGTGTCGTGCATCACGCTCTTTCGCGATCCTCGATCACCAGTCATCACGCCGCCGTCCGCCGGCTGCATCGTAAACGTTATAACGACGCCGCGCCGCACCGCGAGGGTGGGAGCGGCAGGGTACGGGGGGGTGGAGGAAGGGGGCTCGCAAATACTCGCAGGCTGACCTAGTATCGGACAATTTTCCGCGATCGATACACTTTTCCGCGAGAGACGCCGCGCCAGCTTCTGCTGCGCCGAGCTCTCTCTCTCTCTCTCTCTCTCTCTCTTCCCCTCCCTCCCTCCCTCCTCTCCCTCGCGCGCTCTCTTGCTCCCCTCCGTTTAATTCGGCGTTGCTCGTCGAAGAGACCGCCGCGCCGTCTTCCCGCGCTCGCGTGCATTTCGGCGGGCGGCATTTCGCATTTTGGCATGCGCGCGCATTGTCCGCGCGATTGTGATCGCGTAGGCAGCTGTAATCCCGCGCGCTGACGATAACCTCGCGGTAATCTCGTTCCGCGCTCGTCGTTCAGCGTTCACGCCGAAGACACGCTTTATGCGTTATTAAGCGCGCTCCCACGTTGTCCCGTCGTTGCGTTTCATTCGAGCCGTATCACTCCGTGGGGTTATAAGCGCTCTATATCTCCGACGTTTATAACCCCGTTATTAAAAGCAAACGTCGCCCACGATCGGCCAGCGCGTCCTCGACGACCATCACTGCGTCGCGTTTTTACGCGATACGCGGCGAAGGGAGAGACAGAGAGAGAGAGAGAGAGAGAGAGAGAGAGAGAGAGAGAGAGAGAGAGAGAGAGAGAAGCAAATTCGTCCGCGCGCTTTCGTTTCGGAGAACAGTTTTAATTTCCTCTTACATCCCCGGCACCGAGGCTAATGCCATTTCCGCTTGCGATATTCGCGCGCGAAACGCGGCCGGAAGTAGCCGGAGAAAAGTCACTCGGCCGTTCGCGCACGCATTATTGCGACCCCGATTCCACACGCGGCTTAATAACCGCGCAATAACCGCGAAAATCCCAGCGTGCGCTCACGCGGCCGCACCCCGGCCCCGGCTTTAATCATCATTTTAACGCGGGCGTTCGGCTACGGCGGCGGGGTCGTTCGTTCGTTCGTTCGTTCGGTCGGTCGCCCTCGCCTCGCGGTATATATCTTTCTCACCCTCTTTTTTTCCTCTCTTTCTCGCAAGCACCGATTTACGTGGCCTACTTGCCCGCCGCTATTACGCCGGCCGGCATTCACGTGCCGGCCGATCGAGAAAATTGCGATTATCTCCGCGGCGCGGCGCGGCGCGGCGGCCCGAGCTTTTCCTCGCGATCGCGGAGTCGCGATAGCACGCTCGCACAGGTAGGCGAGCGACGCGCGTGCGCGCGCGCCGGGAGAGGAGAGAGGACTCTCGGTGATTTTCTTCTCTTTTCATCCGCCTTCTTTCGCGGAGCGAGCGAGAGAGAGAGAGAGAGAGAGCCAATAAAATTCCGTGCCAAGACGAACGCGCGCGCATGTTAATCTCCCGAATTCCGGTCTCGCGACTCGCGTTTCTTCGCTTTCCCCCCCCCCTGGAGCGCGTCCCGCGATTGTCCCGGCGCGCATTACTCTTGGCAGCGCGTCTCGCGCGCGCAACTCTGGAGACTAACGATCGAGCCGGATCGGGAGCTCGAGGTACGCATTATTCCGGGCGATCTCACCGCTCGCTCTCTCGCGGCGAGCTTCGCGAGCAAGAAGAGAGAGCCGGCACGCCAGCGCTTGGTCGCCGGCCAAGATTGCGGTGGTCGTTTCGAAATGGACTTCACCGCCAAAAACGACCGTTTGTCCGCGAGCGCGGCAGACGCGAGCGACGGACGCGCAATTAAATCGTCGCGATTTCGCCCAAAGCGTAAAGCCGCACACCTCCTTCCTCCCCGCCGCCGCCGCCGCGCCGAATAGTCGCGCATTCCGTCGCGCATTCCGTCGCGCGGAGACACGAAAATAAAGCCAAAACGCTGTCTGCGCCGTTTGCCGCGCGAATTACTCGACAAGCTCGGCGATCCCTGCGAAGATCGCTTCTCCCCCCCCCCCCCTCCCGGCCTTTTCGCGCTGTTTGTTACAATAACAGCGGCGTGTTTAGACAGCGCGCGTCCCGCGGTATTGAATTTTTCAAGCGTCTCTCCCTCCCTCCCTCCCTCCTTCCCTCTCTCTCCCCTCCATTCCGCCCCCTCTCGCCTTGCTCCCTCGGGATTAATAACTTTGAGACACGGGAGGTTTGCCGAGGGTGTGTCCTTGGCGCGATATTACGGACATCCGTTTCGCGAGACTTCAATCTGCAACAGCGAAGAGAGGCTGCCGGGACGCTCATTTGCGCGAGGTCTTCTCTCTCTCTCTCTCGTGAAGGGCCCTCGAGCGGGGCGATCCGTTTAGGTCCGGCGCCGACAAATCTTTATCCTGTCGGGGCTCCTCCGTTTTATTGGCAGGAAATCCTTTCCGTGCGTCACCTCGAACGGCGGTCTCTTCGGCGCCACATGAGAGAGTATACAGGCTGTTCCGCTCCGGGGTCGAGCGTATCGCGGCGCATCGGCGACGAAAAAGGACGAGACTCGCGTAAATCTCCTTCGCAAGATTCCTCGGACATGTCGAGCTCCCGCTTCTCTTAATCCTCGCCAAGCGACGGCGACTTTGGGAGAAAGGATCGAGGATGTTGCGAGACTTTGTATATCGGGAGGTTGTGTCGTATGTAGGATATGCAGGGCGCATCTCTGGATTCTACCACGACAACTTCTCGGGGTAGATTCTACGTGGAAAAGTAGGCAGAAGGATCTTACCAGACGTGTATGTCCGCAAGAGTTTGCTTTTTGAGATACAACCTCCGAGGAGATGAAAAGTGTGCGATAAGCGGGTTAAGAATGCCGATGTAACACGTTTTTACCTGTTTCTCGTGAGATTTCTGTCGATTGATATTGATCATTTATGAATATTAACCGAATATATTAACCATATCGCAGAAACAAAACGTTTGAGGATGTAAACGAAAGAGACTCTTTTTTGAAATGTTTTAATTATTTCTAATTATTTTTTCATGTAAAAACTTAATTCTGCGAATTACCAGTGGAATTTAGATACACTTTGTACAAGTGTTGATTGTAACTAGATGATACGATAAAATAATTTCACACATGTAGTCACCGATAAAAGATCCAAAGTCATCGTTCGCTCAAAAGTAGATATGAAGGCGACGCGCGAATCGCAGGAGTCCGCTTGTTTTCAATTCGCGCGAGGAGCTCGCTCGACTTCTCGGACAGAGCGCAAAATCGATCGGTAATACGGAGAAACGATCGAGCCGTCATCGAAAGCGCGACAGTCCGAGCTTTCGAGTGCAGTTTACCGCACGTCGCTACGGCTTCTCTGCTCGGAGATATCGACGAGCGGCGAGCGCTTTGACGGGGACCGAGGCCCGCCGACAATGTTGCGCCGCGTTCCCATGAAGCCGTGAGCCGCCGAGCCGAAGGAGAGTGGGGGGGGGGGCGAAGTGTCGAGTGCGCGGCGTGAGTCGCTACAATGTGTCGCGCGCGCGCGCGTGCCGTCTCTCGGCGAACTTTGCGCGGGCATAACTCGGCGAAAAATCGACGTACGAACGTGAAACAAACACCATTCCTCTCGACACCGCGCGCCGCGCTTGCTCTTGCCATGACACATTGCGGCGCGCGACATGTATCATACAGAGTAGAGAGCCTCATAGGAAGAGAGTGGCAAACTGATCGCGTGAGACCAGGCCTCTACTGATTCGACGGAGGGAGGCCTAGTCTTCTTGACCAATCAGAATATCGATGCAGCGAGACAATAGGATAGGTTTTACAGTGAGTTTTAAAAGCAGTCTAGGCGTTTTATACTACACTAGGGAAAATGTATTGTTGCGTGAACCAAAATCTTGTTGTAACAACAAAATAATTTGGTTAAAATATGTCCAACAAAACTGTTTGGTTTCACTGTTAGTTCCTGTAAATAAATATCTTGTTTGAATATACGGTTTGTTCGTATAACGTAATAGCAACCAGTTTTGTTATAGCAACCAGAAAGCTTTAACTATATGAATTTTGTTGAAAATACTATAATTTTTTCTTAATATATAAAATCTAAATTTCAGTGCACAGAAAGACAAAATAGTATCCATTGGGCATTATTTTAGTTTATGTAAAATAATATTTCGTTATTGTGTAATTTTCATGGATAAAATAACTAAAATGCTTAATTATGAAGTCTGAGAACAAAATCATTTGGTCCAGAGAACAAAGCAGAAAAATATATTTAGTTGAGACAACTAAATCTTTTTTGTTGTATAAAACAAGATATTTGGTTACTATTAAAAAATGCCTCAACTAAACAGTTTTGTTAGAGATACTAAGTTTTTTTCCTAGTGTATGCACAAGACACAAGATTATGTAAATAAAATATATTACAAATATTCTTTCACAATTAATACTTATTACTTACGGATATCTGATTCTTATTACTGTTATTAATTCGTAGACGAATATCTTGTGCGACTCGTCGTAACCTCCTCTAATGATTGACAGATGTACTGCTTTAAAAACTCATTGTAAAACCAACCTGTCATCTTGTTATATCGATATTCTAATTGGTCAAGAAGTGCCTCCATCGAATCAACAGAGACCTGGTCACGTGATCAGTTTGCCACTCTCTTCCTGCGAGGCTCTCTAATACAGAACGCGGGGGTTAGTTTCGGAAAATGCCCTATTGCCATGAATTTTTGGTAAAGATACTTTGGATGATCGGCCTCGAGTGGATTTTCCTCGCAAATAAGTTTAACCCTTTGTATCCTGAATCAATTTACCTGAGACCCTCTTGTGCAATTTTTTGTGTGATTAAATGGTGCTTTCAGCACATTATAAACGTAAGGAATAGGAAAATAAATTTTATAACAATTTAATGATTTTGAAGTGGTACTTACAAGTGCCGAAAAGAACGTAGAGTAAGGTGCAGAAAAAATAGATAAAGCGATACTTTTAACTACCATCAGGACATAAAGGATTAACACCGCGAGAAAATAGTGTAAGATTACAACAGCGACATATTATGTTATTTGAATACCTTTGGCATTAAATTTATGACAATTATTAGATGTGAACTTTTCGCAAGTTTGTCCGTAAAACCTTTTTTGTCAAATACCAAAGTGTATGTGCATTTATTAATTATTACTTGTTTATTTTTCTATTCTGTGTGTGTGTGTGAATTATCCATTTCAATATCTGATCAAATCCTCGCAAGAATGCTGAAACACCAGCCGGAAATCAAGAAATTCTTTTCGTATCACTTTCTCTCCATTGTTGTTAATTTTTATTCACCCAAGCAACGGAATACGAGGTGCGAGATGGTCACCCCGTCTACGCTAACCGAGAGTAACAACGGTTTTCAGTCTGACGAATTTACTAATCACGAGAAATGACAATCGCCCTCGCGCGCTTGTCGTCTATCCGGAAGCCCAGCGAGGTGAAGAAAAATCGAACGCGCGCTGTCAATCCCTCCGCCATCCGAGCCACTGCGAAGATTTCGCGCGCATTTCGCCCGGTGTGAGGGGGGGGCGGGGGGGAGCGGGGAGACCTCCCCCGAATGACGCGCTCGTAATTTCGAGACCCGCAGGCGACGTCGCGGGCGGTTCACTCGCGCGGCTGATGTGTGCTTGCGAATGGCTCGGCAGAGAGAATTGCTCGCCGCTGGCCGGGGCCTTGGTTGGTTACCATCCGACTGAAACCCGACGCTGGTCGGGCCGCAGCCGAGAATCGAGTCGATATCGGGGGGGATCCGCCGCGTGGTAATGGCCGGGCGCAGCCCACTCGTCCGTAAAGCGATCCCCCGGAGATAGAAATATATTGTGTATCGTATAAGAGAAAAATTGTCATCCACTTTCCGTGCGAGAGCCCCCCGAAATTCCCCGCCCTCCCCCCTCTTCCGGGCTCGCCCGTACGCGCTCGCGCGCGCACGACTGCCAAAGTAACCAGAACTCGGCCGGGGCGCGAGCGAGCCCGAGGAGCAGCTCCGCGCTCGCTTTCGCTCCTAGCTGGAGATCCCAGGAACGGGAGACAATGATATCCTCATGTCGGCCATGTCGCTCTCGGAGCCGTCCGGAGAGTCACCGCTCGCTCGCACGCGGCGCAGGAGAGGAGAGGAGAGAAAGCGCACGTCACGGCGGAACACGGAACAGGCGTGGGCGCGGCGCGGAAGTCCTTGCTCGCGAGGGTGATTCCTCGAGGACGCGAGGCGCGACGTAAAATGGCTCCCGAGAGCGAGAGAGCGACCTGGCGTTCTCTTCGCCGTTCGTTCGCACGGCCGCCCGTGCGTGTCCTACTTGGCTCGCCTGGCTTGTCCTTCCTCATCGCTCCCTCGCGTCGTTTCCCCCCTTTATTTCCTCCTTGTTCCTCGATCTCGTTTCTCCTCCTCGTCTTCCCTCCGCTCTTCCCCTCCTCGGTCAAAACGACGGATCGGGCGTGTCGGTCAGTCGATCCACACGTCGTCTCGTAAAAAACGAGTCCAAGTCGAGTTAGCCGGAAGGGTCCCTCCTCGGCCGTCCTTGCGGCCGTAAGCGTTGCCGTTACGCTGATAGGATCGAGACCCTTTTATCGTGGCCGTTTCTCGCGAATGCTACGGCGGATTCTCGACGCTCTCCAGTCTGACTCGATCTCTGTCCTTCTGCTTCCAGGTAAAATAAAATACTCCGAGAGGGTGTACGACGCGTGCATGGATGCCTTCGACTGTTTGCCGCTCGCCGCCCTCATGAACCAACAGTTCCTCTGTGTGCACGGCGGCCTGTCGCCGGAAATTCACAACTTAGAAGAGATTCGCAAAGTAAGTAGACTTCTCGTCGGGAGGAAGAAAGAGAGAGAGAGAGAGAGAGAGAGAGAGAAAAAATCGGAGGCGCGATAAGCCTCTCTCGCTCTGCCGCTCTCGAGCGGCTCCGCGAAGAAGACGTCGTCCGCTGACGTGCTGCCTGACGTTGACACTCGAAATTCGTCAAATATCATAGCGACCAAAGGAGGCGCGGTCGGCTTTACGATTTCAGCGCAGCCATCCCTCCCCCTCATTAGCCTTGATATTATTCTTCGTAATCGTGCCGAGGCCAATCGCTCGATCGCCGCCCGAGTGTCATTGGACTCTCTCCGCCGGAAGCGAACCAGGGAACCCGACGTGCTGCCACCTGCTCTATCGATCGTCTACCCACGCCTCCCTCTGTCTCTCCCCTCTCCCCCTCCTCTCTCTTTCTCTCTCTCGCACCTTCCTGCATTGCGTGTGCACACACGAGCGTGCGTGTACTCGCTCGCTCGCTCGCGTTCCCTCCCCCCCTTGGCTGAGCCGCTGCTCCTTCGCACCTTCCGCTCCTCGCCCGCATCCTGCGGATGTGTCCTGCTGCGGCTCGCCGCGGTGGCGACGTTTCCGAACGGTGCTGAAGGAAAAAAGAAAGCGCGCTGTTTGCTGTTATCGGCAGGTAAGATCGGCTGGATGACTGTCGAGATCAAGTAGCACACATCACTTTCATCCGCATGCAAAATTGGAAAAAGTGTTATCCTTGCGAAGTGATCTCAGATCATCGTCGACCCGCGGATAATTCAGTCCGCCTCGCTGCGAAGATGTGCGAGATGTCGAGATGTATCGCTCGTTCTCCACGTCGTGGACGTTCACGTGAGCGTGACGTGAAGCGACATTGAGAGCCCGCATTGGGACTCATCAGGGCGAGAGATTTACCTAGGTATTTCACCTAAGGTTGCCAGATCCGAAAGTTAAAATTGCCGGACATTTGTTCTTTGGTAACAAAGCCAAAGCGGACTAAACCGGACAGAAATAGTAATCATAACGTTACTTTAAATACAAAATATGACAAGAATTTATTTACAATATTAATTTCCAAACAATTTTATAAACAAGATTTGATTGAATAAAATAACAAACTATTGCTTTTTTAATATATATATGGAATGATGGATCGGCAGATCATCTACTAGATGGGCTTCTCGCGGCGCACGATCGTTTGTAGGCGCTTGAGAACGGAGAAACGTTGCTAAGATCTGAACTCTCATTCCGTCGAATGGATATAACTTAAAAACCGGACATATGACGTCCGGTTTGACTTATTAACACCGAACACTGAACAAGACTTCTGAAAAGCTGACAGTCCGGGTCAAAACCGGACAGTTGGCAATCCTAATTTCACCCTATCTTCATGTAGCTAATTTAGAAAAATTCTCCTACGTGCAGACGAATCAGAGCCGGGCCGCGACATGATCGGCTTGCGACGCGTTACGACGCAACGTAAACTCGCAAAACGATCTGCACATTCGGGCGCGATCGCGCGCCGTTGTTGCGCGACTTGCAATTAGCGTTGGCCGCGTAAGCCCGGTTACCCGGGTAATTTCTCTCCGTCAGCACTCACCCAGGTTCGCGGGCATCACTTGAGTGCTCCAGCGCCGGCCGGAGGAGCTCGGGTAGACTCGGGAGTCTGGAGCACCACGAGTCGCTGTGATAGTCCGGTGTGATACCTCAAGTAATACTCACTTGATCTTCGTTATTGCCTCATTATCTACCTTGCTCCTGCATTCGGCTATAATTTCCACGATGAACGGCTGAACTCGTTCGCACGAGGTGCTCCCTCTCTCCCTCTCTCTCCCTCTCTCTCCCTCTCTCTCTCCCTCTCTCTCTCTCCCTCTCTCTCCCTCTCTCTCCCTCTCTCTCTCTCTCTCTCTTCCTCTCTCTCTCTCTCTCTCTCTCCGTCAGAGTTATCGCTGGAACCGCCGGCGATTAACGACCTATTTCTGCCGGAGCAATCAAAATGTGACGGGTATTTGGAAAAATGCGCAGTGCGAGCGGGAAAAGGCGCGAGGGGGTCCAATATCCATGGACGCCGGACGATTCAGGTCGGAAACGGTCGGGTCGAAATTTTCATTCTGCCTCCGACCTGAATATTCCATTTAACGCTAATTTAATAGTCCACCGTTTGCGCCACTCTATTTTGATTGCATTGGAGCTGCAGCTTCGCCGAGGGGCCCCCTGAAGGGCCCGCTAGTGGCAAAAATTGTGCGTTTATTAATTTTCTAAATTTTCTTCTAAATTTTCTTCAGCGTCAATCAAAAGTATGAAATGCGCGTATAAGTTCCCAACTAGAAATTTACCCCATGGTCCTGATCAGGTTAACCTCATTTGGACATCAGGTCCCAATACTATCAAGGTAATACCAAGGTAATACTATCGGGTCCTAGTAAGTCATGTAACGCAGCAGTGGATATCAGGACCTTAGTAAGGACTCATAGTCAGGTCCTTATTAAGTTACCTTTTATGGAATCCTTATTACGTTTTTTTTTTTTCCAAATTATGGCTCCTGATTACTCGTCACGGCTATATGGGATGATGACATTAGAAATAAGAAATGACACGCTGAGAATTCTCTCATCTCCAATTCCAAATAAAAAGATATTTGCATGAAATAATATTTTAGATCGCTCGAGCATACTTGCAAAATGTTTCGGAAAAGAAACATCAAATGAATATCGTAAGGTATCATAAAGTATCACAAGGTGACAAGACATAAAGTAGTGTTAAAGAGAAAAGTCGCATGTCACGTTAATTTTACAACTATTTATTGACTGCTAAAAAAAGGATAGTTTCTATAGCATTTTACAAATATATTCAAGTAATCTCAAGTGTTTCTTCAATGCAAACATCTTTATATTTGGAAATGACACCCAAAAATTGTTTTGTTAAAACTTGATAATGCAAATCATATTAGGTACAATGAGTAAGATCCCAACAAGGACCTGATTAACTGAACCATATTATATCATACATTAAGGTCCTAATGCGGACCCAATCATTATAACCTTATAAAGGTCTTCCTTACTCGTTTGTCGTTAGGACATTATAAGGACTGACTTATTTAGAATTACCTTTCATTCGCTCTATTAGATCCTTATCAATGTTAGGTGAACCTGATCAAAATTTCTAATCGAGTTGCTGACGCGCGCGAGTTTGATCGTTTTTACAAGCCGCGTACGAATACGCGAAATGTCAGGCGGTCGCGAAAATCCGGCCGACATTTCGAACACTCGCTCGTCTGTCTGCCCACGTGCCGCCGTCGCCACTGCCGATCACAGCTGATCGTCTCTCAGTGGAGACTTGCTATAAAGCTCTCAGCACGAGCCTTTTAATTACGTCTTAATCGCCGTCGCCGGTGCGATCCCCCGGCACACTCGGATATCGACGCCGCCGCACCTGCAATGTCGCCGTCGGTTTGCGGGATTAGCGATACCGATGTCACCGCCGCCGGCGTCATCTTCGCGCGTGTGTGTGTGTGTGTGTGTGTGTGTGTGTGTGTGTGTGTGTGTGTGTGTGTGTGTGTGTGTGTGTGTGTGTGTGTGTGTGTGTGTGTGTGTGTGTGTGTGTGTGTGTGTGTGTGTGTGTGTGTGTGTGTGTGTGTGTGTGTGTGGTGTGTGTGTGTGTGTGTGTGTGTGTGTGTGTGTGTGTGTGTGTGGTGTGTGTGTGTGTGTGTGTGGTGTGTGTGTGTGTTGTGTGTGTGTGTGTGTGTGTGTGTGGTGTGTGTGTGTGTGTGTGTGTGTGTGTGTGTGTGTGTGTGTGTGTGTGTGTGTGTTGTGTGTGTGTGTGTGTGTGTGTGTGTGTGTGTGTGTGTGTGTGTGTGTGTGTGGTGGGGGGGGGTGTGTGTGGTGTGTGGTGTGGGGGGGGGGGGTGTGTGTGGTGTGTGTGTGGTGTGTGGTGTGTGTGTGTGTGTGTGGTGTGTGTGGTGTGTGTGTGGTGTGTGTGTGTGTGTGTGTGGTGTGTGTGTGTGTGTGGTGGTGTGTGTGTGTGTGGTGTGTGGTGTGTGGTGGTGTGTGTGTGTGTGTGGTGTGTGTGTGTGTGTGTGTGTGTGTGTGTGTGTGGTGTGTGTGTGTGTGTGTGTGTGGTGTGTGTGTGTGTGTGTGTGTGTGGTGTGTGTGTGTGTGTGTGTGTGTGTGTGTGTGTGTGTGTGTTGTGTGTGTGTGTGTGTGTGTGTGTTGTGTGTGTGTGTGTGTGTGTGTGTGGTGTGTGTGTGTGTGTGTGTGTGTGTGTGTGTGTGTGTGTGTGTTTTTTGTGTGTTTTTTTTTTTTTTGTTGTGTGGTGTGTGTGTGTGTGTGTGTGTGTGTGTGTGTGTGGTGTGTGTGTGTGTGTGTGTGTGTGTGTGTGTGTGTGTGTGTGTGGTGTGTGTGTGTGGTGTGTGTGTGTGTGTGTGTGTGTGTGTGTGGTGTGGTGTGTGTGTGTGTGTGTGTGGTGTGTGTGTGTGTGTGTGGTGTGGGGGGTGGTGTGTGTGTGTGGTGTGTGTGTGTGTGTGTGTGTGTGTGGTGGTGTGTGTGGTGTGTGTGTGTGTGTGTGTGTGTGTGGGTGGGGTGGTGTGGTGTGTGTGGTGTGGTGTGTGTGTTGTGTGTGTGTGTGTGTGTGTGTGGTGTGTGTGTGTGTGGTGTGTGTGTGTGTGTGTGTGTGTGTGTGTGTGTGTGTGTGTGTGTGTGGTGTGTGGTGTGTGTGTGTGTGTGTGGTGTGTGTGGTGTGTGTGTGTGTGTGTGTGTGTACCACCGATGGCGGAAGCGCCATCGCAGACGCGCGTAATAACAATTTGGTGCGTCGCTCAAAAACAACGAGACGGACTCAGCGTCGAGCGATCGCACGTTTCGCCCCGGGGAGAAATTGTCGCGGGGTGGAGTGACTGTCCTCGCCCTCCCTCGCGCTTACCTCGTGTCGAGGATCAGGAGGAAGATGGGGGGAGAGGGGCTCCAACGAACGGCTAAATAGATTCGCGTCGCGTCTGCGGAGAGATTTCCGGAATTCTTCGATCCGCCAGACTCCGCGACTTATCCAACTTGAGCGCGGCTTTCCCGTCGAGCGGGCTCTTCCTACGCGGCGGAAACGCGGAGGAAGACCGAGAGAGACCGAGAGAAAGAGAGAGATTGAAGGGGCTGAGGGACAGTTTCGTGTCTCGCGACACAAATTCGCGCTATTTTCATATCGGGCCGGCGGCGAGCAGCCCCGTCAGCGTTTCCGCAACGCGCCGCCCGCTTCGTTCGCGGGGCGCGTCTCGCTTTTATTGATGTTCCCGCTCGACTCTGAAGATACATGGCGTTCCAGATCGCGGTCGAAATTGAGAGGGGGCTGGGAGGGGGACTTGGACGGGAGGGAAACGACGAAGGTCGAGTAAAAGCGCGACGATCTCGGCCGGCGATCGACGTCCCGCGTAGCCTCGGCGCCCGCTTTCCAGGTTAATTAAAGGAAACGGCCGCGCGATCGCGATGATGCGGCGCCCGTAAAATGACGTGGATTAATCCCAGACCGCCTTGGCAGTCGGAGCTCCACGTGACGGAGAAGAGAAAGGCAGCAGGAAGAGAAGCGACCGATGGCGGAGACGCATTCCGCTCGCGATTTCACTCGCGGACGTGGCGTGTCCACTCCCCCCCCCCCCCCGCTGCCGAATCGAAATTTTCACGTTTGGCCATGGCATTATTCCGTTCAACGCTAAATATCTTCATACTCTGAAGCCTATTTCGACCCACTTTGACGTTTATTCGACGTTAAGAGGCAGCGAGTTTCCGTGCTTTTTCCGCCATTTGGAGTTCCACTCATTAGGACTTCCGAATTAAATCTCTCCCCGCTTCGACGATCTTTTCTTTTTTTGCAATAACGCTAAGTTGATACTCTAACTATACGAAGCTGTCTCGATTCGACTCGACCCGCAAGTACCAATTGTGCCACTTCCACACTGATAGAAAAATATAGTTGAATTAACTATAATCTCACTATATTTTATAGTTCATTTTGGCGTCAACCATATTTTTATAGTTTGTCGAACCTGCAAAATGTAGTAGAATAAACACAAATATGTAGTCAATGATTGTCTTAAATAATTGTTTAGTTACCACTTTTACCACATATATATGGTAATTTCTCATTCACAAATATAGTGAGATTTAATATTCATATAGTTACATCTGTCGTCATTTAGTAAATATTCTGGTAATATTGTCTGTATAAAAGAGTTACTTTACCTACTATTTTATATTTGTACCCGTACAATAATTTTAGTTTAACTTACTATAATTCTTAGTAAAAATATTGTATGGTTGGTTATACTATGCCTATATCGTAATTATTACCGATATTATGGTAATATACCATATATAGTTACTACAAATATGATATTTCGGACTATAATTTAGTTACTATATCATTACAGTTCCAAATATCATACACTTTTCTCTCAGTGCACTCGTCGGCTCGTGATCTCGCAATATCACACGCGCGAGCCGACTCGTTACTTCGAGACTTTTGCACTTTCATGCGCGTAAAAATAACGCGCTTTCAAGCATCGCGAATAATATATGAATGCATCATAAGCGCGCTGTGCACTCTTAGAACGCACGAGAACGGTCCCTCCAGGGGAATTCCCCGCGTATATCGGCCCGAACGATCGCTTGGCGGCAAGCCAAAGGATCGCGTGGTGTCCAAGGGGTTAACAAAGTTACACAAGTTGGAATAATCGTTTCGACGCGTCTCTCTCCCGCGCTCGTCCGATCGCCGCGGTCGCAATCAGAGGCGGCACGGCCATCCAATAGTTAACGATCCGATGGATGATGGGGGTGAAAAAAGGAGGGGCGGGGAGGGGGGAGGAGAGGAAAGGCGCACGAAGGTTGTAGATCTGTATTAGAGCCGTCCGATGTCGTATCGGTCATGCTGCATTAATTCTGCGTAATTCGCCGGCCGCGGCGCAGGAGAGAAGACAGAGGGGCAGGGAGGGAGCGGAGGATCGTGCAGGGCGCGTGCATTTTATCAGCTGAAAACTCGCGATTTATGCGATCGTGTTCCGGGGCTCGCCGCTTTAAATAGCGCCCGAGCTCGCCTTATCGCGCCGCTATTAAGTTAATCGGCGCGCGCGTGTGCGCGCGCCTGATGCGTGTCGCGACTCGCAAACTCGTTTTAATAATAATGACGGTGATATAATAATAATGATAATAATAACGACGACGACGACGACGACGACAACGACGACGACGACGACGGAGACGGAGACAGAATAGAAAGGTACACGTGGCACATAGGGAGGAAGAGAGAGAGAGAGAGAAAGAGTGAGAGAGGGGGGGGCGGACCGTCACAAAGAACGTCGTGGCAATCTTGAAACGCGCTGACCCGGCACGACGTTGCCTTTGCGCCTCACCGGGAACAGTCGAGCTGTTGGGAGGGGGAAGTGGTAAATTAAGAAAATTATCCTGGAGTTTCCACGCTCCGCGCGCGCGACAGCGCGCGGACCTCCTTCTCGGCGCTTTGAGGAGTTTCTCGCTAGCCGCCGCCGGGCTCAAAGTGTTAATCTTTAATCGCGGGAGCGTAACGTTAAATATGTTTGCGCGAAAAACTCGCTACAGCTCGGCGGAAGGGTGGGAGAGAGAGAGGGATCGCGCTTTTTGTTAGCCGCGGACAGCGTCGTGATGGACGTGCGACGAGGCGGACACGAGGCGCTGCTCGTTCTCCACGTGTACGATGATGACGACGACGACGACGAGCGCGCTTTAGCGTTAGCTTTAGGTCGCGAGAGAGATACGAATCGTTCTACAAACTCGCTTTCATAAATATTTAACAGCTAATACACGCGAGTAGTTATTTATCCCGATGACGCGCGCGATCCCGCTCCGCTCGCCCGCGTGAACGTCTCTCTCGTCGCGACGAAGACAAAAAATCGAGCAATCGAACGAACGTAGGCGAGGGCGGCTGGAGGTGGGAGCGGTGGCAGCGGCAGCGTATCTTTGGCAATTAATAGTTTCCCCCCGAGGCACTTCCTCGGCTCGCGTCCGCTTTTATTGTCGCGGAAGCGGCGGCGCCGAGGCGATGATGGCGAAGCAGCAAGGAAGAGAGAAGGTCGTCCGTAATCCTTCAACGATCGCTTCCGCTTCCCTGAGGAACCCGGGACGATGACATGTTTTGGAGCTGCGATGACTTACTTCCGCGGCTCATTTCAACAGTCAACACTCAAGGCGTGTCGTGAGGCGCTCGTATTCGAATTTTTCAAGTTGGATCTGAGTTTCTCGTTTTTCATTTCCCTTCATCCCACTCATTCGTTTGTCTCTCTGGTGGCTACAGAGCGCTACGTAAAAATCGAAATGAAAGGAAGAGAAGCCAGACGCAAGAAACACGGGCTGCGGAGGACGAAGAGGGAGAAGGGAAAAGAAGGGAAGAAACGCGAGAAAAGCGAGAGGAGGGAACTCTGGCGTCGTTTATTAAGATTTTCTTCCTCCACTTCCCTCCCCCGTTCCTTGCACCAAAAAAAGCACACAACACGGAGGACTGAAGAGTTAACAGACGTCCAACTTAACATCGATAATCGAACGGCGTTGTATTTATGATCGCAGTTCCGTTGAAGAACTCGCGCGTAAACTGAAATTCAAGCATCTCGCCCGGGATGAACAAGTGACGAATAAAAATCACGATTATTAACACGCGGCGGGCGGGGGGTCCCTCTGTCTCAATTTCGACAAAGGACTTCAATACGCAACACGTGAGCCAAGACGGACTGCGACGAGTCGCCGTTGAATCGGCCAAGTTTCGCAGATTTAATCACACTTCCGTCGCGAATTGTAATTAACGCGCGCCACGGACGCCTCGGCGTCCCCCGAATAATAATCCGAAGGAGCGCCTGCGAAGTAACAAGGACAGCGCTTAAACGAACGAAACTGTCGGCGGATCGAGTGGTGGGAGGGGCGAGAGGAGGGCGAGCGACGCGCTGCTCCCTGCGATTAGAAGCTATTTCTTGGGGGAGATCACGCGACAGTTAACCCACTTCTTGTCCGCTCGGCTTCTCCCCTCGGCGCGAATAATCGCGGCCAACAAGGCTGCGCGCAGCTGAGCGAGCGAAGGAAGAAAGAAGGAAGGAAAGCGAGAAGGAAGGGAGGGAGGGAGGAAGGAAGGAAGGAAAAATCTCCGGAGCGCATTCGGCTAAATCGAAGCAAAGGGGGATCTTTGTCCGCCGTTCATCGCGACTCGCTCGCACCCCGAGCCTCTCTCACGTGACTCCCCTCTTCCGGTTTGTCCCTCCCCAGATTGCCGCAACGATCGAAAGTCAATAGACAATAGCGGAGCATCTCAGACTGCGAAAAGTTCCCGCGTGCGCGAGCTTTGTTTTCACGAACATCTCACAAGAAGACTCCTTCAGACTCGATCGCTCCTGCCGTCGAGCGTGTCCTTATCTCGCGTCTCTTGTCTCGCCTCCTCGCTCGTTGTCACGCGTGCGTTAACGCGCGGTAATCGCGCGCGGTCGAGGCCGTTCGCCGGCTCCTTGCACCTGCGGGGCTGCGGCGAGCGTGGAGACGAGGAGATAAGTACATACGCAGAACGCGCAGTGTGCGATGGACGTTTCTTTGCTCGCTCTCCTCCTTTGCCCTGCCCTGCCCTCCCCTTCTTCCGTCGCGCGTCATACATTATTCTGTGTGTACCGACGTATAAAAGACGCGTGTTTTGCGAGGCGCCGGTATCGCGATATGAATACCAAATGCCGCCGCGTCTCGGAACAACGCATGCAGCTTCTCCGCGTAATTCCACCCTCCTCTTTCCTCCTGCCCTCGTTGCCTCCGTTGCTCCCGTTGCCGCATGTGCCACGTGATAGGGAGAGACCGTAATAGAAAAGGGAGAGAGGGAGAGAGAGAGAGAGAGGGAGAGAGCAAAAGAGGAAGAAGGGTAGAAAAAGAAACCGAGTCACGCTAAGCTCTCGTGCGCGCGGCCGGCTGCATTTCGCAGTAGTGGGATCAACGTCTGGACCGGCTGGAACTTTCGTATAATCCGCCGTAAGGCGATCTTGTAGGGCCTTGCACCGCGGCGAATCGGGGGAACCATAGGGGGGACTCGCCGCTTTAATTATTATGCGTCATTAGGACGTTGCATTGAAACTGGAGCGCACTCGCCGTCGCGCGAGTCCGCTCGCGCTCTTGCGATTTTTCTCCCCCCTTCCTTCCTCTGCTCCTCCCTCTCTCTCTTTCTCTCTCTCTCTCTCTCTCTCTCTATCTCTATATCTATCTCTCTCGCTATGTTATTTAAACTCTGTATATCTTCAAACTGAATTATGTATTTGCTCCATGCGCTTGGAGGGAGGATCCTGCAGCGTGAGATAAATAACGCTTTCCTCCCTCCCCCTCTCTCTCTCTCTCTCTCTCTCTCTCTGTCTATCTCCGTCCATCTCCGTCTATCTGTCTCTGTCTCGGCCGTCGTTTGTGCATCGCGACTGCAAATTAGATCGCGTGCGCGATGTGCGATTGGGCGATGCTCCAAGCGCTAAGTGACGGCAATCGGATTAAAGTACGAGCGCGCCCCGATGTGTGATCCTGCGCTCCGCGCGACTCCCTCCTCCGCGGTCCCGCGAATCAGCGAACGATAGCGACGATAAATATTCGCCCCTCCCCTTCTTCCCCCCCCCCCGCCCTCTCGTCACCCGCGCTCACTTTCTTTCTAATCGCGAGAGACGCGCGTCCGCGACTCTCTCGTCGTTGCGTATGCGCGAATTCAGCTGTCGCGCGGCTGTTAATTACGAGTCGCCGAGTTCTCGCGATAATCGCACGAAATATAATTCTCTCTCGCGTTTTACCGGCGAGTCATTCGGAGCAGCCTTGAAACAGCGATCGGCGCGCGGTTCGCGCCATTGTTCCTCGTGCGAAAAAGCCGCGCGGCGCGCTTTATTCCCCGGAAACGCGCGCGAGCCAGCCGCGGGGCTCGCGAGCGCTAATTATTTCGGTTAATTAGTATAACAACCGCGTCTGTCGACTTCATTAACCCCGTTCGCCGGTCACTTGAATGCGGACCGCCATTAATGCATTATTCGCTCCTTCGTCTCCTCCCCGCTGCGTCGCCGCCGCCGCCGCCGCCGCCGCCGCTGCCGTCTTTTTGTCACAACGTCGCCTTTGTGCGCGGAAACTTCGCACAAAGGCGACATTTGTTCGTTTCCCGATCTCTCTCGCGAGAGCTGTTCTCGTTTTTCGTTCTCTTTCTCTCTCTCTCTCTCTCTCTCTCTCTCTCTTCTCATTCTCGCATTCGCTCTCCTCCTCCAGGAGACCGACGGCGATGACAGGCGCTATCGCGTCTCCTTATCACGCGCGACCAGCAAGCAGCAACTGTTGTGACACGTGGAGGACCTTTGGGAGCGTCGGGACGACGATTATGGCCGACTCGGACGGCGCGCGTAATCGCGTGATAACCGCATTATCGGGCAGCTTAGGCTCAAAAATCGCTGCGGCTTTGCCGTCCCACGACAAACGTCGTCGTCGATTTTACGGGAGGGGTTGAGCCCTGCCTCGGGAGGGGAGACCTGAGAAAGGATGAGTGAGAGCCAGGGATTTGAGGATTTCCACTAATTAGAGCGCATTAGACTGTCGTTGCGGCGTAAGCGGAGGGGGAGGGGAGGGGAGGGGGGGGCGAGGAACGATTAGCGTCTCACGCGGTTTAATCGGCGAAATATTCAATCGCCGAAATTAATGGAGCGATGCTCCCGCCCGGCAGAGGGAAGCAACCCGGGAGAGGGGGGAGGGAGAATCGCGAAAGTGCCCCGCGAAAAATCTGTCACGCGCGGGATAAGAAAGGCGCCGCCGGAAAGATTAACGACTCTAGAGATGCACCTTGCATGCGCGCGCGCAAGAGCGAAAAGGGACAAGCCGCTTTTAACGACTTTTTGCGCGCGCAGCATATCGTAGCTTTTACGTTTGATGCGTGTGTGCACTCGAGTTCTGCCGTCCATTTCCCGTGTTTCGCGTACTCTCCGAGAACGCCGGCGGGGGCCAACAGCGACGAAACGAGAACGAGCTCTCTCTCTCCCCCTCCTCCTTCGCGCCCGTCCCTCTCTCTTTTCTCTCGCTGGCCGCGTTTACCTTTGATCTCTCCGCGCGTGCAGACACACACACATGCGCGCGCATACACACACACACACACACACACACACACGACGTTTTCGTGGAGATTATTATAAAACGCGGATTAGAGTCATCGCGCGCGCGGATGAAGGAGCAAACGCGATTAAACACGCCTCATCGCAGCGTGGGCGCGTTGGGGTAGCGGGGGAGCGGCAGGGACAAGAGCGTTCGGGAGGAATCTCCACGTGGACGAGCGCGCGAAGAGGATACCGCTGAGGATACGCTCGACAAAGCGGCGTCCGCGCGCGGTATCGATCGCCGCCGAGAGACGGGCGTCGCGGCCGCGGTAGGATCGCACGAGAATCCAGCGGCGCCTTATCGGGGCGCGTTTTCCGTCGGTCGGAAGGTCGACGGGAGCTCGCGGTGGCGGGATGAGTGGCGGCAGGAAGAAGGGAGAGGAGGAGGGAGGAAGGAAGCAAGAGGGCGATTTTTCCCGTCGTAATCCACGGAAGATGCATAATATCTGTCAGGGGCAAAGGAAACATTCCATTAAGGAAATGAGCCGAGAGCCATGTTAAATTACGTTTGTTTCGTGCCACGGAGCGACGCCTCCTACATCCTTGAATTTACTCCGCCACCCCCCGCCCTCGTCCTTCGCGGGCGCCGTGGCGCGGCGGCCCGCAATTTGGCGCGGAACCATCTTTTTAATTGATGGCTTCCTTTAGAAACGAACCGTCGTCTAACCAGGATCAAGAAGCTGCTCCCCGCGAGGGTGTGTGTGTGTGTGTGTGTGTATACGTATATATGTATGTATGCTCGAGACGAATCGGAGAGCGAATTAGCGCCGGCCGCTTTCCAAGCCGCGCGTTCAAGAATCGACCGTTTCGCGACGCACGCGACAATTAAAAATTTCGTCATTCGTTACAGCACTTCCTCCCCCGCCGCCGCCTCCGCCGCCGCTCCCACGCGCTACATACGCAGGAAATTCCATTTGGAGACTCCGTTGGCGACTCGACCGGCGCGCGTAACCGGATTTCGCGTCGTGTGTGCTTCGTACGAGTTGGCTCTATCCGTGATTGAATTTAAGTCGGCTCGTTCGAAAAGCGTTCGAGACGAAAGCGGAGAGGAAGAGAGCCGGACGCATCATCCTGGACGACCACCACCGATTCTGTTCGCGGGGAGAAATAGAGAGAGAGAGAGAGAGAGAGTCGCGTTACATACGCATTAGCCTCCGTCATTATCGAGCGCCAAGTGCTCGTTATGTCGTAATAAACAGCCGCGACGCGCGTGTTCATCTCGCGAGCGCACACGCGCGGAAACGGGATGCAAAGCAACGCCATTCGGGATAATTACGCGAGCTGTTACGTGTCAGTAGTAGCGCGCAGTCGTCGTCGTCGTCGTCTCGCGCGGCGTCGAGGATCACGCTCCGTGCAACGAACCTCTCTCGCCTCGGCTAATATTAGAAAACGCAATCCGACGACGCACGTCACCGGCGATACTATCCGGGATAGGAGGGGGGAGGGGGAAGGGAGGAAGAGGAAGGCTTTCCGTCTCTGTGTTCCGCGAAGAATCTGAGGAGGTCCGCGAGAACCTGAGCCAGTCCGTCCGTCCAGCCGGTGACGGCGACGACCCGTCGCGGCGGGTAACTCGGCCGTTCATTATGTATTCTATGAATACTGATACGCGTCGCGCTCTACGCGCGCGGCGCGATGCATTTTACATTGTCACATCGAGTGACGAGTCGCGTTAACAATGCACTATTGATCCCGTTTAAATATTTGGCGCGAGCGCGAGCGCGAGCGTCGCCTGGAGCCGTCGCTTTTAATCCTTGCGCCGGGGATTACCCCCGCGCGCGCAGGCCGACCGGCATTATTTCACGCAGGTGTGACCTGTGAAAAATTACGAGAAAAGAAGATATCTTTTTTAATGAAACCGATGGAAAAAGAGAGCACCCCACGGTCGCATCGAGTCGCGGTAGCGATGCGTGCTCGCGCTCGAAGAAGAGAGAAAAAGAATCGGTAAGACAGATTTATTTGTATTTCCCGTCAAAAGGCGGCGATCCTCTCGGGAGGAGGTAAATGAGGCGCGCGCTCGAATTCATCGCGCATACGCGCTTCTCACCTCCCGCAATGTATTAATAGCCTCTCCTTCTCCCTCTGCTTCCTAATTTTTAATTTCAATTTCTTTTTTTCACGTGGAACCCTGCGTCAAATTTTACCCAAGCAGAAGTTTCATGACGTACGACGCTTGGAATGTCTATCGCGTATCGACCGGCGTCGGGCTGATAAAATTGAACGTAATCTCCCTGCCACACTGGGCATCTCAAATATTTGAGTAATTCAAATATAAATGAAGTAAGTAAGTTGTGCGCTGCACGAGCTAAATCGCGTCTTAATGAACACGAAGACGCGTCGCTTAATGTGCACACAATTACTTATCCAATTGATCAATCCTGTACTTTTTTCGAGCACTCGAGGGGACGCGTTTCCGAATCGTCTACTAATTAATTCTCTCCCCCTTCCCTCTCTCTCTCTCTCCCCCTCCCCCCCTCCCTCGCAGAAACAAAACGTGCCGACGGCGACGCCGTCCGTCGCGTCGCGTCACGTCGCGTCGCATCGCCTGCCGTAATCTCCGTTCATATTCGTGAAAATTATTGAATACGATTTCCGAAGGCAGGGGGGAGGAACAAGCCGCGGTAGGATCGGCGGAACTTTTCTCACCAAGATTACATCAACCGAATAAATATTTGAGGACTCTCCTCGCGAGAGGAGAGCGTCGCGGCGGTCTGTCTTAGCGTGCTTCTCCAGCTGCTATACTTCGATATCCACTACGTGGATATCCCTGAAACTTGAGTCTCTCTCTCTCTCTCTCTCTCTCTCCCCTCTCTCAGCAACGCGAGCGAAACTTTGTCTTCCAAGTTTTCAGTCTTTACATCGATTCCGGCCAACAGAGCGAAAGAATGGGGACGGGGGAGGGGGGGAGAGTTGGACTCCAGCTTCGAGGATAAATCCGCGGTGTGTGTTTGTGAATGCTTCACAACACGGGGAAGCGCGAGACTCCGTTTGTGCTCTCCTCTCGGCGCGGCTACCTGTACAGAGAGAGAGAGAGAGAAAGAAAGAGAGAGAGATCTTTCTTCCTCCCTCTCTCTCGAATAAATAATCGTCCCGCGGGCGCTAACTGAGCCGACGTCGCGTGTATATGCGGGCGAGTGCCGCATATAACGCGGTCCTTTGCCGGCTGGGTCTCATTGTATCGCGTTACCGTGGCGCTCTTTCCCCTCGAAACCCCCCCCCCCACTCGGTCTTCCGGCAACCGCGCCGGGGCGATCGCGCGCGAGCGAGTTCATCGAGACGAGGCTGGCGAATCTCGCCGGGGCGTTCTCGCGCTCCTTCTCTCCGCCGGCTCTCTTTCTGCATATTTCATCGCGGCTGCACAGCGTGATACAGCGAGCGAGCGCGCGCGTGTCAAGGACGATTAGCGCCCGACAACATCTTGAATATCGGATTCCAGGGCTTAGCGCGGCGGCGGCGGCGGCGGCGGCAGCGGCGGCGGCAGCCAATAGAGAGACATTGAGAAAGCCGCGGTGAGCTCATTGTCGTCAGCCTCGTCAGGGGTAGCCTAATTAATGCAATCTGCAGACGATCCCGCGGCTGGCTTACACGCGCCTCGTTCGCGCTCCGTCATAATATACGCGAACTCCCGGCGGAGTTATATCGCTCCGATGAGCCTTCGCACGTGCCGACGGCGCCGCTGCCCGGTCGCGCGTCAATCTTGCGTCCTGATGCTTTGATAAGAGAGAGAGAGAGAGAGAGAGGCTCTGTCAAACCTGCGAGCGAATTAGCGTGCGACGTGTGTCGGCGCGTGTTTGCCGACAGACCGCAATGCGGAACAGATGCGGAACTTGACAATGAGACCTCGACTGATCGGTAATTAGCGGTAATTGATTATCAGAGGCAGCGCGTGTGCAGGACTCTTTGCTCGAGAAGCTCGCTAGGAGGCTCGAGGATGCGAGGAGTCGACTCGACGGACTTCGATATGCGGAGGAAGAAATTGTCAAGGATCGAGCATAACTTGCGCGTTCTTTCGGCTCTGATCCGAAAGTGTCCGTCCTCTCTCCCCCCCTACATCCCTCGATATCCTCCAGACGCGCGTTTCCCGATGACGGAGAAGTTGTCGAGACGACAGCGCGGAGTCACAGTATAAGGAAGAACAGTAGGTTCACTCGGTGTGGCGGTGCTTTTGATCTCAGGTGCTACAAGATCGCCATGTTATTGCTTGTGCGCGGGTAATTTGAATGACAATGAAATAGTAGCTAAAACAGATATTTATTGCTGCTTTTCAATATTTACTGTCAAATCTATAATATACATTATAAAATAGAATTATAAAATAATATGAACTATTATTAATATAATGTGTTAATAATATTATAATTAATAATATATAGCATATTACTAATTATAATATAGAAAGATGAATATATATATATATATATATATACAGGGTGCTAAATTCCAAACGCAACAGGTAAAAAATCTCGAAAACTAAATGATATTGAGGTCCGCCTTCTTTTTATATTGTATTGTTTCGAAGGGGACACATTCTGATTAAAACAAAACTTAACACTTTGCAAATTTAAATTTGCACTTTTGCGGTTTATTATACAACACTTATTTACCACCTCTTTCATTCACTTTACTGATTTTAATGAAACGACAATATTGCTGTATAAAAATTCGCTCATACAGTCAATCGTTGCTTACACTTACACATTTTGACAGCTATTGGCCGCCATATTGTTGGTTGTGCAGTTCGGTCATGCGCGACGAACGACCGTTCGCACAATTTTCTGCTGAGTGAACCTACTGTTCCTTCTTATACCGTGGCGGAGTCGCGCCTCCCGAGCGAGTCGAACGCTCGTCCGCGCTCGGTCGCGATCGACAGGGCGCGTTCTCCATGCCATGAACGATTAATGCCGCGCAAACAAACGCACGTAGCAACGTTGACGGTAACCGAGCAGCGGGGAGCGAGGGGCAAAGCTGTAGCTTAATTGACCCCATTGTAAATTCGTTGGGGCAACAATGGCCGGGATAATTATGCTCAGAGGCGCGCGCGCGCGCTCGCGCTCGGTTAATTCCTTCGGCTAATCCGATCGATGTTGACTCGCTGTTGCAGTTGGACAGGTTCAGAGAGCCGCCGGCGTTCGGGCCGATGTGCGACCTCCTCTGGTCGGACCCCCTCGAGGATTTTGGCAACGAGAAGAACGCGGACCACTTCTCCCACAATAGCGTCAGGGGTTGTTCGTACTTTTACAGGTGAGTACACGTCGTCCCTCCGAGCAATCGCCGCCGAAGAAATGCCGGGCGGCGGGGGGGGGGAAGGGGGAGCATCGTCTCCTTCCCCCCGCCGACGCGCGACTTTGGACGAAAGGAGCGCCGCGGGGAAGCGCTCGCGCGAGCTTTTCCGCCGACGAGACTCGCGACGTTACAGAACAGCCTGGCCCATCGCTGACTTTTACCGCGACAATAAACGCAGCGGCGCGGAGCGGTGGGAGGAGGAGGTGGGGGGCGAGGATCGTCCTGGCCGGGACGATCTCTTCGCTCTTCGCTTTGCTCTTCGCTCGGAAAAATATCGTGCGATGTATCTCACTGCTTGTCGTCGCTGCGTTTCTCGTTTTTCTCTCTTTCCTGCGACCCCCCCTCCCCCCCTCACTGTTACACTCCGACCAGCGGCTAATTATCTCGCCGTTTGTCTCGAGCTGCAGCAGCCGGAAACGTATCGCGCGTATCGCGCACTCTTGCGAAATCACACACCGTGAAACGAGGTAATTTTGGCTCTCGTTTCTCTCCCCCTCTCTCTCTCTCTCTCTCTCGCTCTCGCTCTCGCTCTCTCGGCTTTCTTCCACCGAATTGTTCTACGTCGCGCTCGGTGTCGCGGACCGTGTCGTGTGCCGCCCTTCGTCCCGCGGACACGCCCGCGGTTCGCTCTACGCTCTACGCTTAATAACGCAGCCGAGCTGCGCGATAACGTCAGCGAGCCGCAACGAGCGCGACGGCTCTCTCCTGTCGCAGATCCGCTAATTATAGGAACGGCCGTGCTAATGAGCACAGAGATTCGTTAAGTGTCGGCCGTTCCGCGCGCCCGCTCGTCCGTTGACGTTCCCCTGTTCGTACGCGTCTCGGGGGGGAGGAAAGGCGGAGGAGGAGTGTGATGAATTAAATTCCGGGGGGAGAAAGCGGGGAGGATTCGCCGCTCATGCAGCTCCAGTCCGCCTCGCGACCTTCCGCGACAATCTCCCGCCGCGTCGCGTCGGGGGGAGGAGAGATCGATATCGAGACATTTTCGCCGCACGTCCTTGCTTCCTGGAAAGTAACGCGTTGCCTGCAACGTCGTTGTACCCCCTCCCCCCGTTGCAAGTTATTTACATTTATTTACCATAATTTGTTGTACTTGGAGCGACGAGTCAATCACTTGTTCCTTGTTATCTGATTAGTCGTTTTCTTGTGGCTCTTGCTTAATTACCGTTTGAATGTTTATTACTTCGAGTGACGAATTAAAGTAAGAAGAAAAATTGTCAGGTCGTCGCTGCCCTGCTGCGACTTGGCAATGGCGAAGCAATTGCGTTTTCGGGTAACGCGTACAATCCTTACTTGTGTCATTTCTTTGTAGAATATATATGTGTGTGTGTGTAAAACGGATAGAAACGAACGCTAATAAACAGAATGGTCTCTCGAACCGAGTGGAAAAAGCGACGGCCGCCGTAGCGGTTCGTTACTTTTCACAAGTAACTTTGCCGCAACTCCGATTATCTTACATTACGCGACACGCGTCAAGAGCGTCGCTCTTGCGGTCCCCTCTCCTCGCTGTTCCGGGAAAGAGAGCGCCGGCGTATACTCGCAGCGCGTTACTCGGATTATTTAATAATTGAGTCGTTCATTGAAATGTATGAGTCGCGGGCGCGGGCGATCGCGATCGCGATAAGATAATGATGCGGCCATTATGAAGACGTCGCGCAACGTCGCGGCAACGCAACTTCTCATTTTCGATCGGCGCTCGCATTATCGTGTCTCGCTCGCGGCGGCGGGGGGGGGAGATAAGTACGTGCATTAAGTCCCACGCGAACATAAATCACGACCTCGCGTCTCGGCCGGTGTGATCCGCAAGTAGTCCGGCCATAATCACCGGCGCGGCGCGCCGCACGCTGACTCGTACTACTCGCGCCGGCCGGACTCGCGGAGAAGCTCCCGATTTAGCCGAAGCGTGTTCTAGCGCGGAGCGGAAGCCGAAAGCGCACCGTGCGTGTCTCGCGAAATAACAGCCGCGAGCGTGTCAGGTAAATCATCTTATCGCCGTCGTCCATGTATGTGTGTGTGTGTGCGTGCGTGTGCGTGCGTGTGCGTGTGTGTCGGGACGTATCTCGGAGCTGAGATTCACCGGGCCGAGGGATCGATGCGGCGCGGCGCTCGCTTTTCCAGAGATTTCACCGCGTCATTAATCTCTGTCGGCGCTATGAACGGGGCTTAATGGCTGCTAACGACCACGTCTC
This sequence comes from Harpegnathos saltator, assembly GCF_003227715.2. Taxonomy (NCBI): domain Eukaryota; kingdom Metazoa; phylum Arthropoda; class Insecta; order Hymenoptera; family Formicidae; genus Harpegnathos; species Harpegnathos saltator. The sequence continues at coordinate 275,476 of NW_020230714.1, forward strand.
GACATGGCGGCAAACATTTCTCACGATCCTTGACCAGGTCAGTCATGGTGGCACGCGGAAAGGGTCGCGCGTCGACGTCTTCGCCGGTTTTAATTTGTTTGCGCGAAGCCGCACCGTGTGTACGTGTATGCGCGCGCGTGTGTGTATGTGTGTGTGTGAGAGAGTTTTGTGTGTGACGTCGTCAATCGGCGCCCGAGCCCGAGCGAGAACAATGGATCACCGGGCGGCGGCGCGTCAGGCCGCACGTCGCGCGTGAAGAAGAGAGAGCTGCGGACATCCCGAGGCCGCGAGGCCGCGTTCACCGCGACGGCGGACGTGGCGGGTTTGAAACATTCCCGAGGAAATAAGCGAGAGACTCGGGACAGGATCCGCCGCGCTCGCTCGGACAATCGTACGTATTTGCGGAATCGCGCTTGGTCGACCGCTCATTGCCGGCCGTTGTAAATCTTCCGACAGGTGAAGATTGATTATTTGGCGCTCGAGCGATTGTTTTCGACGCGAGTGCCAAGGGGCGCGCACATCGCGGCGCATAATCCGGCTCTCGCGACTCCAAGATGTACGCTTTCCTGCGATAAATATCAGAAGCGAGACTTTGTCGCGGGACTCGTTTACACATTGGACAAACGCGAGACGCTGCGCGCTCGCGGAAGTTGAAACGCTCTCCGACAGTTCTCCGACACGATCGCCTTGTTTATTCATACGTGCGCAGAGAGAGAGAGAGAGAGAGGGGGGGGGATGGTTAATCTGGCAGAAATTTTAAACATCTCTGACATTTTCGACTGTTGTCGTTAATATCGCAGCAACATTCGCGGCGCAGAAATGCTTCTCCCGGCTGCGAATTATTTCATTACGCCGCACAGTGGGGCCAAATGACATTCTTCGGTTGAAAATTCTCGAGAGACCTGAATTTCCAACCGATCGTCGACACCAATGGATGAGGTTGATCCTGAATAAATTCCGAGGAGATCTGTTATTTTGTCAGAATTAAAAAAAAAATTTTTTCTCGAATTACCAGCCCCAAAAGAGGAAAAACTATCGTTAAACGCGAGAAACTTGTGAAATTGCGTATTGAGCGGATTGAAACTACGAAACCAATCAACAGACACCTCGAGATTTATCGATCTTGAACTAGAAACCCATTAACCCAAAACTCATATGCCCAAAATACAAACACACAAAAATATAGACCCGATGCTTGATACTAGAGTTACAAAACTATTGTCAGTGTCAGCTTGAAACTCCGAATCTTCGGTCTCTTCGTCGATGACGAATTTTGATTTATCAACTAATGCGCTATCAACAACTGACCTCTAGTCGGCGAATCACGGCGAAGGTACACGCGATCGAACAGGTATAAAATTCGTCAGCAGCCTCGTTGACTCGCTGGCTGTCTTTGTACTTGTTCAAGTGTCCGTGTACTTTCGAGTTCTCCAAGTTTCGAATACTCGGGCACTCGCACTTGAAAATTTTCTTATTCAAATGCAACGCCTCGCAGCTGTGCTCTGAGGAGCACCGAAGCTTCGAGCGTCTGACTTACGGCCCTAATTTATACGCGTTCGGAAAGAGGGAAAGCTCTTCTTCTCCCTTTCTCAATGCTCTCGACGACCGCTCGAAGCCGCCCAAAGAGTCCGATCGATAACGTCTGCTTGCAGTTACTCGGCGTGTTGCGACTTTCTGCAAAACAACAATCTGCTCAGCATCATCAGGGCGCACGAGGCTCAGGACGCTGGATACCGTATGTACCGAAAGTCTCAAACGACGGGCTTCCCATCGCTTATCACCATCTTCAGCGCGCCCAATTATCTCGACGTGTACAACAACAAGGTAAAGAGACGCCTCTCCCTTCGCCTCCTCTTTTTCCCCCTCATCTCCCTGCCCCTCTGCTCCGATGTTAATTCAGCCATCTCGCGCACTCGCTGCCGAGAGCAGCCCGACACGCGGTGTGTGTGTGTGTGTGTGCTGCATCGCACATTGTTCGCTCCATCACGACTCGCGCGGACCGGCTTCGGTCTATCGTGGCTCGTCAAATTTTCGATGCTCGTTGTGCCCGCAGGCGGCCGTTTTAAAGTACGAGAACAACGTGATGAACATTAGGCAGTTCAACTGCTCGCCACACCCGTACTGGTTGCCCAACTTCATGGACGTTTTCACATGGTCGCTGCCGTTCGTCGGCGAGAAAGGTGAGTCGCGCTCCGCGCCGGGCCGAGACGAAGAACTACCATCTCGCGCGGTCTGCGTGTCTCTCTGTATTCATTGCGGAAAGTCAATCAAGTTGATTAACTCTTCGCACTCAACGCCGTTGCCCGAGTGCGAGGAGTTAACGCCGCGCCTCTCATCCTCGACGATTTTCTTGCCGTCAACGTCGAGCCGGGAAAGATGACGTCGAGACGAGGAAATGGAACACGGGAACGCGTGAAGAGGAGTCAAATCACATCACATACATTTGTTTTTATTTTATTTATTTATTTATTTACTTTTTTTTATTCGAAGACGCGCGCGCGAGAAGAGGCGCGGCATCGTCTCGCGGCGGCGTCTCGCTCGGCGACGATTTTAACGAGCGGCTCCTCGCCCTCTCTGTCTCTCTTTCAGTTACAGAAATGTTGGTGAACGTGCTGAACATCTGCTCGGACGACGAGCTGATGACCGACGGCGACGACGCGCTCGAGGAAGGTAATGTCCACCTCTTAACTCTTGTACTCCACGTTAATACGCTGTTATTTTGCAGACAGTTTCGAAAGTGAGATCGCTGCTCGGACTGGTCGCTCTTATGTCGTGATCAGAGCTTGTGTCTTTCCCACCCTGCGCGCTCTCGATATGCCAAGCCCCGAGTCTTTCTATTTCTTCTTCCCCGCTGTGTTTACCACGTTCGAGCGCAAACGCGCAAACAAGACTCACGCGACCGTCGCGTCCGCGACGCGGACACGCTTTCTTCCTCCGTCCCGACTCGGCCGTGGCCGACGACGGGATGATCGGGGAAGCGCTCTCGGTCCGACAGACCGACCCCCGGTATCGTCCTCCAGGACCTATATCAGTGTCCTCGGCGAAAGTTCATCTCCATCGCGCTCCACAACAACAGCGCGAGGCACGTTTCAATCTCACCCGTCATCTCTGCCGAGGACGACCGACGGACTGACGGACGTACGGAACAGCGTGATAAGACACCGCGCGAGTCCCTCTCTGATATGTCTGAAGAAGAATCTTTTGTTCGCCTCCGTGGCGCGTTCGATGTGGTTCCTGCAACTACGCATATTTTTTGATCGTGGGGACTGCGTACACTGAGAGAAAAGTATATGATACTTGAAATTATAATGATACAGCAACTAAATTATAGTCCGAAATATCATATTTATAGTAACTATACGGTATATTACCATAATATCGGTAATAATTGCGACATAGGCATGGTATAACCAACCATATAATCTTTTTACTAAGAATTATAGCAAGTTAAACTAAAATTATTGTATGGATACAAATGGTAAAATGGTAGGTAAAGTAACTCTTTTATACAGTCAATATTACCAGAATATGATATTTGCTAAGTGGTGACAGATGTAACCAGATGAATATTAAATCTCACTATATATTTGCGAATGAGAAATTATCGTATATATGTGGTAAAAGTAACTAAACAATCATTTAAGACAATCATTGACTATATGTTTGTGTTTATTCTACTATATCTTGCAGGTCCCACGAACTTTAAAAATATCGTTGACGCCAAAATGAAGTATAATATCTAGTGAGAGATTATAGTTAATTCAACAAATATTTTTCGATCAGTGTACGCGTTGTCCCTGTTTCTCGTTTATCTTCGTACTACTGGAGAATGGCGTGTGGACAAAGCTGAATGCAGTCCGGAGCCATATATTGAACTGAACCGAACTGAATATATCTGAAATGTCCCACAAGCTCCGACACGATCCAAGAGAGGCCACGTCACTGCCGCGCGCGCCGGAGAACGCGCGGATTCACTCCTCGCGTTGGCCTGCGCGCCGAGCGATAGAAAAGAGAGTCGGAGCCGATCTAACGATGAGAAATGAATCGGGATCCTCCGCCGCGGATCGTCGCATTCTCCCGAGAGGGAAGATCGATCGTGCGCGCTCGCGTCTCAATTCCGCGCGAGAGAAGCCGCGCAAGCGTCGTCGCGATCGAAATTGGCCGGGCGCGCTCTCTTCCGTTTTCGCTACTTCCGTTTTCATTCGGACGCTTTCCCTCCCCTCGCTCGGTTTAATCCCCGAGCTCTCGCTTAAAAGCGCAAGACGCGCGCGGCCCGCGCACGATCGATCGCTCCGTTTCTCGAGCCCGCCAATATTCCCTTCTCAGTCGATTCACAACGACAGCACCTGCGAACTTTGACGTGCCTTCTAAGTATTCTCGCACACCCGTCGTCGTCCCCCCTTCTCGATTCGCACGAATCAGCTGCGAAGTGCTCTCGCGAAAGACTCTCACCGAATCGAATCAATCATGAGAAGAGGAAAAAAAGAACGTGTAAGAATTAACGCAGGGTGACATCCCCCGCCGCGCGCAATTTCTCGCGGTGTACGTTGGTGTCTAGGCGAGCAAAAAAAGAAAAAGAAAAAAAAAAGAAAAAAAAAAGATAGAACAAACAAGCGGATTGTTAGTCGATCAGCAAAAAATATCTATCACCTCCGCAATCTCACTCTCTTGCAACTTCCAGAGACAAATCTTGAATTCTCTTTCTGTTTACATTTTCACTCGCTGCACGGACAGATGGTAAGAAACGCCGCTCGATTCTTCTAAACGTCACACGATTAAGAGCTTCATTGATTATCATTAATTTTTAGCTATTTCATAGTAGTCTCGATGTCGAGTTTCTCTTCCTCTCTCTCTCTCTCTCTCTCTCTCTCTCTCTCTCTCTCTCTCTCTCTCTCTCTCTCTCTCTCTCTCTCTCTCTCTCTCTCTCTCTCTCTCTCTGTCTCTTTCTTTCTTTCTCTCTTTCTGTCTTCTATATGTCTCTCTTTCTGTTCCTCTTTCTCTATTACATATTTTAGTCTGCGACGTGGTGTTTTCATTCTTCCCGCTACAAGAAAAACGTATGTACATACGCGCGTTTATCACTTCCTCCTTCTCTTTTTTCTCTCTTTCGTTCTCTGCGATCTCCACATTGTGTGTACGTATGTATATATAAATTACACACACATATATATATATTTATTTGCCATTTTTTTTCTTGTACGTCTCTTTCTCTTTTTCTTTGCCTCCGACCATCTGTGTTTCATGGTACTTACGGATTCTCTCGCATATGAGGCTATCTCTCTTCTTCTTCTTCTCTCTCTCTCTCTCTCTCTCTCTCTCTCTCTCTCTCTCTTTATGTCTTTCTATCTTTTTCTGTCTTTCTCTCTCTCACTCTCTGTTTCCCTTTTTTCTCTTACATCTTTCTCTCGGTATCTGCTCTCTAGCACTTTTAGTTTCACTCTCCGATTATGTATGTACATGTATGTGTGTAATACATATTCGAGATGTCTCGACGGCACCGTATAGCCTGGATTTTTACATCTTCACCGATAGACTTTGATTTTCTGCATCATTATATACTCATAGCGCATCTCTTCATTCTATCTTCATACACGTTTGTTCAAGATGGCATCAAAGGCGGCGCGACTCTCCCGTCCAACTACAGCTTGCTGAGACTCCGAGAGCGGTGTGCACATTTCGTGTGCTCGGGTCGGAATCGAATCAAATCGATGCCGATATATTCGCGAACGCAGGCGGGGAGAGAAACGCCGCGGTTTTGTCATCTTGCGCATTATACGAGTCTATATATTTCACGCATGTATCGCAGCGATCGGCCACATTGTCTCATTCGACCTCGTCTTAACGATATTCTCTCTCGGTGTCACTGGGGAGTATATCTCTATAGAGTGATTTCTCACTTTTATCACGTTTTACACTCCGACCGACTGTCTATCACTGTCCGAGTTCTTTAGTCGGTTTCAATTTCTTTCACGTGTGTCATGTCCATCTCCCATCCCTGCCTGTTTCAGTACACTCTTTCTCTCTCTCTCTCTCTCTCTCTCTCTCTCTCTCTCTCTCTCTCTCTCTCTCTCTCTCTCTCTTTCTCACTCCTGCCATTCTCATCAATATAACTCGTATAATGGATTTCCCGGGTATGGAAAGTTAGAGAACTTCCGGAGACCGGCGGATGGGAGCTTTGGCGACCGACTGCGCGGCGGCGAGAATTCACTTTCCTCGCATATGCGCGTGCGATCGAATTGCGAGGCAATTTTTGGATTTTGTCACGGACGCTCATATAATACAGCCCTATATAACGTTTTTATGCGGCTCATTAAATTATTCGAGACGTACGTCGAGTTATGATATCGAGTTGTCGATGTCCAACTTTCGTCGTCGACGACGATTAATTTCGCTGTGCCGTCGAAGGCACGGGACTAATTTGTTGGTGCGATTCTCTCTCTCTTTCTCTCTCTCTCTCTCTCTCTCTCTCTCTCTCTCTCTCTCTCGCTCTCTCGCGGCACATCGGAAGGTCAGGTCGATATCGCATCTCCGTGTCAGTCGGTCAAACCACGCGGCTCTAAGAGCGTCCATCCGCCGGTTGGGTCCAAAGCCCGATGAAGAAAATCAAGCAGAACCACCCCTCATCGCATTCCGCCGTCTCGCGGAGGACGCGTTCGCGAGTGTCTCTCAGCTTTCTACGGCTAGGTCGCCCTGATCGAGAAAGGAAAAGAATTGAAGCAGAGAGAAGACCCCGGTGTTTCGATCAATAAAGAAGATATCCCCGGCGCCCCACTGCCCCCCCCTCTCAGCAGCCCCTGGTTTCACCTCTTTTTTAATTATTACGAGAGATATACGCGTCGTGTGCATACACCCCGAGCCCTTCCACCCCAACCGAACCCTTTGCCCCTCACCCCCTGCACCCGCAACCCTTTGACCGCCCCCGCCAGCCCCCCCCCCCCTCGCCCCTTTCTGAAGTTGCACTGACTGTCTTTTATCGTACTCCTTCTCTATTATATTTGTATCAATCACACTGGCCTTGGACTCCTCCTATCTCGGCACGACACTATGCTACTACTACCTCTACTTCTACTACTACTACTTCTACTACTACTACTACTACCACTCAAAACTCCGATTGTTCGGCAACCCCCGTAAAGTCGCAGCCAAAGTCGTTGTCCAAAAAAAGAATGGTAAGTCCCCGAGAGAGCCGACGACTTACTTGACGCCAGATTTTTTCTTTTTTCGAAGCGTGCCAAAAAAAAATAACCCAACGGATTTTTCTTTTTGTATTACGATATATTTGTGATATATATCTTGATCTTAACATTTTCTCTCTCTCTCTCTCTCTCTCTCTCATCTGTTTCTCCGTCTTTCTTACTCTATCTCTTAGTCTCTTTTTCTCTTTCCTTTCTCTTTTCGTCAGTGTTCTCTCTTGCTTTTCGTTTCCTTCCTGTTTTTTGTTGCTTCCTTCGATCGCAGGGATGCGCTTCGTGACGCGTTTTGCTGAATTCAAGGACGTTCTCGTTGCATAAACTTAATATCCTGCAGTCATGCGTTTCTTACTCCTAGCGACGTAGCTAAACAAAAAGGTAATGCACGGTCTCGCCACTGCAATTTTTTCTTACATTAATTGGCAACATTCATTCCCGACGTGCAACGTCGGTATAATAATTATGCCGTTTGCTGATGAATTTTTCTCTCTCCACTCTCGACTCTCCGTCAGTCGCGGCGTATGCCACCACGATCGATACCCCGCTAGAAATGAGCTCGTGTCCAAACGCAATCGCGCCACACGTAAAAATCTCCCCGCCAGCGGGGAGTGCTTTTTAAGAGTTTCGCGTAAATATGTTCTCTCTTCGTGAAGAGCGCAGCGTCTTTTCGACAACGACAGCAACGTAAAACGGTGCGCACGAGCGTTCCACGCGGTAATTATTTTCCCGTCTTGTTGAGTATGTTTTTCTCTTCGTTTTGTATATGTATTTTTTTTTTTTATTAATTTTTCTCTCTCTACTCTCTCTCTCTCTCTCTCTCTCTGTCTCTCTATATTGTACTTGCATACTTCTGTCTTTCTTCGTCTCATCTCTCTTCTACTTCCTATTTCAAAACGCGCTGCATAATCGCTTCTCGGACTTTGGATTTTGAGCTAGTATTAATCGCCATTAATCGTCAAGACTCAAACACTTTATATGCAGTTCAATCTCTCTCTTT